>NW_026854970.1:0-57536 GCF_026571515.1 Ruditapes philippinarum
TTGGAAACTTTGAAATAATTTCCAAAATATTATAGTGTATGAAGTTAAATAAGATAAATTATATCGTCAATGAAATAATATTGCATGCGTTTTAATATATTCGTTATTTTATCCTATATTGCGAACTGCTTTATGAATGTGATGTATTTGTGATTACCAATTCAGTTTCCACACCTCAACCTTTGAAAATGTATGGTACGCCAAAAAATACAACTTAAAAAACACACACCCTGACAGCCTGCAAGGTCTTAAAATGTACATTTGAGATTTTTGAAGTGCTTTGGCGCCGTTTTGTCAAAATATTTGTTAACTGATATGGATCAAATACGTGGCGTTAGTGTATGTGAGATATAATTTCAGTATTGTGTGAAAGGAAAACAATATAAGTACTGAAAATATCAATAAAAATGCTTTTTATTTTGTGGTAAAAAAGGCTTTGTAAACTATAATCGTGGGAAAAAACATAACAGCCACACGTAGTCCCTAAGGCAGTTAACACCGTTTTTTTTCTTCTGTGTCTATAGTGACAAAATCAAGAAGAGTATTAGAATATGTATTAATACTTCTACCAGAAAGTAATATTTCATGTAATGTAAATCTTGGCAGAATATCATACGGGATCATAAGGAATTTCGGTTTATTCATTTTAGTATAGAGAAATGTTAGCATGCTAAGCTTTTCTCTGAAATAATGATGTGGAGACACATTTTTGTTTACAATTTTTGTTTAAATAGAAATAGCACATGCAATAGAAGTATATTGTTTACATTACAACGTTATTAATGAAATAAATTCTAGAAAACATCAATCTTTCTTCAAAATAATATGTGAGGCCATGTTTTAACATCATGGAAAAACGCGATTTTGGGTAATTTCAGGTATTTTCATCCTTTTCTGTTAAATTAAATGAAAAAAAATCAAACAAATCTACAAAACATCAATGTTTCTTCAAAATTATATGTTCGGCCATGTTTAACATGACAAAACGCTATTTTAGGTAATTTCAGGTATTTTCACCATATTACCCGATTTACATGCCTTTTAACGCCTTTTCTCCCCGCCCCCCACCCCCTCCCCTACTTGTTGTCTAAAATGGTGAAAAAATTCCTTATTTAGGCCCAACACTTTTTTTGTCTTAGAAATGTTGCTTAAAAAGGTGATCAATCTTTCGGCGCCACCCCAATTGAAATGTTTGGGTACCCCTTTCTGGTTGGGTGTTTGAAGGGGGCGGCATTCTGTCCTCATCGCCAAGAATAATTTGGACTTGTGAGAGGCTAAATATGACCACAGGACAATCAAAAGGCAACGTGTTACCAACACTGATAATGATTTTTGGCAATTTTGAGATGTCTCCTCACTGCCATGGTAACATGGAATTTAAGACTTAGCATGTCGTTACAAAGTCAATGGTCCAGTCAACATTTGTGCCAAGTATTGAAGCAGTTTTTATAAAGTTTTATAGCAATTAAAACTTGTAATGGGAGACTTTTCAATGAAAACAGACATTTTTCACAAAATGCTCATGAAGTTATGGGTTAAGCAACAAATGTCTTTAGTCATTTATTTGTAGTCACTTCAAAACATTATTGATCGATTGTTTGTCTGGATTATTTTGTGTTACACATTATTTGGTCAGGTTTAATTGCCATTGACTGTCTTTTAATTGATTTGTTGTTGAACATTCGAACCACAAAATGCCTCGGAATAGCATTCAATCTTTACAAAATTAAAGTATGTAGATAAATATTATTGCGAGCAGATTATGCCCTTGAAATCTATTTTCTTAAGCAATAGAGTTAAGATGAGAGTTAAGATGAAGAAACAAACTTATTTATTCCAACCCTATGGATTAATATCTAGTTATTGGTAGCAAAAAACAATCCAAATCGTTTAGAATACAAGATTCAGATATAGTACGGTTTATGTAACTGTGCTAAAAGAAAACATGATTACAAACGAAAATTGTTTCTACAATACATCTTCAGAGATGACTACGACGCAGATAACACATTAATGAGGCAGTGAACAGTCAGAAGTTCCCACAAAAATTCTTATATTGTAAGAACTCACATATTTCTGAAACTAAACCAGTTAATCTATCATCCGTCTAAACACATACCTAAAATTTACATGGGCTTAAATGTGCAGCATTTTAAAACATTTATCAATGTAATTGTACACAAATTGTTAAGTTATTTGATTTTAGAAAACATTTTTTTTGTAAATGTCATATAATTAGTTTTCAACACTGCTAATGTATTATGTTTATTGTGTATCTCTTAAAGGTGAAATGTTCTCCAGTATACTGCAAAGTGCATCGGATGTAATAAATGAAAATCCAACAGAATGATATGCATTGATTAAATATAAATACTCTCTAAGAGCAAGACGCAAATGGGAAACTACATATTCCATAATATATGTTTATTTAACTAATCTAATCCAGACTATTTATATTTTATTTAACAAAAGTATTTCCCTTATTTATACCATGTTGTTGTTTTTCTATCACTGCATGGATCTGCCTCTCAACCCTGAGGTCATGGGTTTGATTGATAATTTATATGCAAAATAAATATTGTTTTTCCCCAAAACAATATTTTAGTTCAATTTTTTGCTTAATTAGGCATGTATCAAAACTAAGGTTAAAAATATTTTATATATAGCAAATGTACGAACTCTATTTTTTACATAACATATATTGGTAGAGTTGGAATTTACACAAATTGAAAAATATTAAATAGTTTGATTTTGATGAAAACTTTGTGAACAAGAAATAATCTCAATGCACTAAAAAAGTAAAGCAATACATGTACGTTGAAAAAAGCTCAGTTATGTTGTCTTCACTATTGTCAGTTCAAACTTATAAAGACACACTAAATTACAAATTAAATTATGGCTTAACAAATAATTGAAACATTGATACCGTTTTGATACTTGAAGTAATTGAAAATAAATGAGTTAACGATTGTTTGGAGGAATTACAATGATACAAGTCATGATATCAAGCAGACGAAATAACTTGTCTTTGTAAAAAGATACTTATAGAAAGAATAAGACAAAATTAAGAGAAACGAAATAGGCAGAAACTCCCAAATGGAACATTCTAAAACTGTATTTTCCTGGAACTAAACTCACTGTTATTTTTATTCGTCTAAACATGTACTTTTATAATGCCGACCGTAGACTAGTAAGCACACTCTTTTAAACATTTATTAGCATTATTATACTTATTATTGGCTTTGGGAGGCGAAACAGTTTGTTTGTAATCGTCATTTTATATACGGGCATGTGTTATATGCGTCTACATAATACATACTGTATAATAATTTTTTAAATCGTGTATATTTCTGTAAGAAGACACTTCACTTTTGTTTCCGTGGCGAAATTATTGTTTGTCTTAGCGAACTGACATCTAAACGTATGTAAGAATAGGTAAGACGAAGAATTTTTAAAAAAAAAATTTTAATTTTTTTTTAAAAAAAACGAGTGTAAAGGGAAAAATAAAATATAAAATAAATTAATGTTATTTGTCAATAATTATTACTTAATATTCAGACAAAATGTAACACATTTTAAAAAATTTTTAAATTTAAAAAAACATTTTAAAAAAAGATATGGGAAATTTTTTTGCAATATATAAATATTGCAAAAAATTAAAAAAATAGTTATTTTGACAGTATTTTGGGAAAAAATACAAAAATCAGTAAAAAAGTAAAAATCCGGGAAAATTTATTACAACTTTTAAGACCCCAAACCCAAATCTGCAAATTTTTAAATATTTTAATTTTAATAAAATTTTTATATATTTCAGGTTTAAAAATTTAAATTAAACTTTAAAAAAATTAACAAAAACCCCAAAAAAAATTTAAAGTACAATTATATTAAATAGGCATTCGAAATATTTTCATAATTATGTCATTTTAGCAAATACATCATGATGAGATGGAGATTATTTTTCTATTAGAACGACATTTGAAAACCTTCGGACAACCTTAAGATATATAGAGTCATTTTTAAACAGCAACATAAAACGGCAACGATTTGCTACACTTTAATTATTTAAGCTACGACGTTGTTACATGTAAATAATCAATATATATTAGGTTATTTAACTTGAAAATGTGTCAAATATAACAACTCATTCAATTTAACAGAAATTAACCATCAGCATTTTTTCCTTAACAGTAAATAAGTTACATAAGTTGTATCTTTTTCTACTGACAAATCCGTCGATTTCGTACGTCAATCATTCAATCTTCTTTTGTACGGTACATGTTTAAAGAAAACGTATTGATCATTAAAATCTCCTAGACTAAAAAAATTATTTATAAACTTAAACCCCAATTTTTAAGGATAACAGAATACCTAAACGTATTTTATAACAAAAAAATTACTAATTGGGCCCCCACACTCGGGACCCCTGAAACCAAAATCGTAAAATTTTATAAAAGGCCGGGCCCAAACCCGTAAAAACAGGAAATTTTTGTAAGCCCTACAGTTACGTTAAATTTATATTAAAAATTTGGCCCCCACGGGAACCCCCGTATAATAGAAAATGTGTCCATAGGAACGGGGCCCCCCCCACTGTTTTCAATTTATGGGTCAGGTTTAAATATTTTTGGGCAAAAAAACAACAAAGGCCCAAAACTGTTTAAAATTTGGGCGAGGCCAAAAAATTTTTTCCCTTTTCTAACATTTCACATTAAGGTTTAAATCCCTGGAAATTTTAAACAAAATCTGTGCCATCCTGTTTAAGAGGGGTTACGTTCACAAAATTTTAACATTAGTATATAATGAAAAAATCAACAAAGGGCCAAAAATTCTGTTAAATTTGGTTGCAGCAAAAATTCCTTCCTTTACTGCCATCTACACATTTAGGTTGTTCATCCCTGGAAGTTTAAGCAATATCTACCATCCGGTTTAAGAAGAGTTGCATTCACAAAATTTCTACATAGTATATAGTGAAAAAATCATCAAAGGGCCATAATTCTGTAAAATTTGGTCGCAGCGAAAATTCCTTCCTTTACTACCATCTACACCTTAAGGTTGTTCATCCCTGTAAAGTTAAGCAGATCTGCCATCCGGTTTAAGAGGAGTTGCGTTCACAAAATTTCTACATAGTATATAGTGAAAAAATCATCAAAGGGCCATAATTCTGTAAAATTTGGTCGCAGCAAAAATTCCTTCCTTTACTAACATCTACACCTTAAGGTTGTTCATCCCTGTAAGTTTAAGCAAAAATCTGCCATCCGGTTTAAGAGGAGTTGCGTTCACAAAATTTCTACATAGTATATAGTGAAAAAATCAACAAAGGGCCATAATTCTGTTAAATTTGGTCGCAGCAAAAATTCCTTCCTTTACTACCATCTACACATTAAGGTTGTTCATCCCTGTAAGTTTAAGCAAAATCTGCCAACCGGTTTAAGAGGAGTTGCGTTCACAAAATTTCTACATAGTATCTAGTGAAAAAATCAACAAAGGGCCATAATTCTGTTAAATTAGGTCGCAGCGAAAATTCCTTCCTTTACTACCATCTACACATTTAGGTTGTTCATCCCAGTAAGTTTAAGCAAAATCTGCCATCCGGTTTAAGAGGAGTTGCGTTCACAAGATTTCGGGACGTACGGACGGACGGACTGACTGACTGACGGATTGACGGACGGACGGACAAGTGCAACGCTATATGCTCCCACATTGTGGGGGCATAAAAATCACGTACTGTTCTGTTATTGGTTACTTTGTAGCTCTCTCTGTGTAGGCCTGAAAGTCGAAAAAGTTGTTTTGGGTGATGAGTACAGTGGCCAAACAGGTACTAAAATACGTTGTTTTCAGTAAAAGAAAAGCATTTTGAGCAAAATTAGCAATGACATCTTGTGCACAATTGGAAGTTTGCCCTTCAAGAACAATTTCCATCCTTTGTAAAGTTGCATAACGAAGTTGTACATCTTTTTAAAAACAATGTAAAGTACAATGGCCGAACCAAATTTAATGAGTACAATGACCGAATGATTTTGCTGCTTGTCCTATTTCGTCAAATGTTTCATTGAATTATGCTTGTTTCTCGCTTCCTGTCTTTGAAATCATACAAATATGATACACATGTGTATTTGAAAGTGAAAAGTAGGAAGAAGTATTAAATTAAATGAATTCATTTTGCTTGCTATAAATTCTCATCTTAATAGTATTTTGCTTTGATAACACACGTGTACATCAGCGTAAAAGTATTTAAAATACGAAAATAAAATACAAACATGTACATTATATAACATTTATTTCACCAGCAAAATATATGTTTCAATTACATACATAAAATTGTCAATTATTTTGGAAATAAAGTCAGATTTTTTTTGTTTTTGATTTTTTTGTTGTTGTTTCTTTTTTTTGTATTCCAGACGCAGAAAAAGTGGTTCCTTTAAATGAAAAGCATGTTTACGTATATCTACGGAATATATTGTATATAATAGATTTTAACATTGTGCTTATATTATCTTTAAATACTTCATCACTCCATATTAAGTAATTCAATATCTTTACAGGAATTGGAAATTTCTTATGTGTTTATTTGCCGGCATTATGGCAAATCGTATAGAAGACGATCAGCTTCATGACGTCACGAGCAGGTACACAAGGGGAAGGTACCCCATACATGCTGTGGGACATGGTTCCTAAGTTTCGGCAAATTGCAAAGAAATTGGTTTGTAAATTGCATATTATACATAAATTGCATATTATACATGAAGTACATAGCTGTCTGATATTTCTACATACGGCTTGAGTGTCTAAGATGAAAAGAACATAAAGAAATAGTTACATTTAAATAAAGAAAAGCTATTAAGAAAACGAAATTAGATAAACCTGGAGCAATATATTGCCCCATTATCTGCTATAAGCAGCGACATACAATGTACCCGTTGTGTTGAGAAATGAACGCATTATATATGTTCCTAAATAGGTACAATTAAAGTACAAAATTTCTTATGAGGACAAATATTATGAAACCCGGTTATTATAGCTCCAACACCGTTAAACACAACATGGAAGCTATATTTACATCAATAAACTGATAGTATTTCTAAATTCTAATTTGTTTCAGTTGTTTCAGAGCAAACAACCATGGCGGAGCAAAACTGCATCAGTTTGAAGAATGTGGCATTTCGTTTGCGACAAAATCTGAACTTGAGAAACACAAGCTCACTCTAACTTGCAGCATCTGCCCAAAGCTTTTCGAACTAGGACAATGCTGATTGATCATCTTTCGTCCCATTCCGGCAAATAGAAACACAAATGTACATATGAAAAAGCCTACATATATAGTCAGGGTTTGAGTTATCACGGATCAAAGTGTGTAATATCAAAGCAAACTCAGTGAAATTGTGTTTGTTCTAGTCATTGTCACAAAAGTGCCCCTTATTATGTCATTAAACTTTGTTTTGGCCATTTCATGATATTTTTGTCACATGCAGAAACGTCAATAAAGTTTATTGAGTGAATGACTTGTGTTGCTTAATCAGATTTTGTCGCGAACTGACTGCCTGAAACGGTATGATCCGCCATGGCTGTTTGCTCTGAAACAACTGAATCACATTAGAATTTTAGAAATACTATCAGATTATTGAAGTAAATATGGCTTCCATGTTATGTTTAACGGTGTTGGAGTTATTATAACCTGGTTTCATAATATTTGAGCTCATAAGAAATTTTGTACTTCAACTGAATCCTTTTAGGGACATATTAAATGCGTTCATTTCTCAACACACAGGGTACATTGTATGCCGCTGCAAATAATAGGGCAATATATTGCTCCAGAATTTCGTTTTCTTAATACTTTTTCTTTATGTAACCATTTCTTTGTGTTCTTTCCATCTTTGCTACACAAGCCGTTTGTAGAAATATCAGACAGCTATGTACTTCTTGTATGATATGTAATTTACAGACCTATGTTTTTGCATTTTGCCGAAACTTAGGAACCATGTCCCACAATGCGCCTTCCCCTTGTGAACCTGCTCGTGACGACATTAAGCTGATCGTCTTCTATACGATTTGCCATAATGCCGGCAAATAAACACATAAGAAATTTCCAATTCCTGTAAAGATATTGAATTACTTAATATGGTGTGATGAAGTATTTACAGATAATATAAGCACAATTTTAAAATCTAATATATATATTACATGTATATATTATATAGATATACGTAAACATGCTATTCATTTAAAGGAACCACTTTTTCTGCGTCTGAAATATAAAAAAAAAATCAAAAACAAAAAAATCTGACTTTATTTCCAAAATAATTGACAATTTTATGTATGTAATTGAAACATATATTTTGCTGGTGAAATAAATTCTATATAATGTACATGTTTGTATTTTATTTTCGTATTTTAAATACTTTTACGCTGATGTACACGTGTGTTATCAAAGCAAAATACTATTAAGATGAGAATTTATAGCAAGCAAACTGAATTCATTTAATTTAATACCTCTTCCTACCTTTTACTTTCAAATATTGTACGTGTATGATTTCAAAGACAGAAGGCGAGAAACAAGCATACTTCAATGAAAAATTTGACGAAATAGGACAGGCAATAAAATCGTTCGGCCATTGTACTCATTAAATTTGGTTCGGCCATTGTACTCGTTTTTAATAAGATGTACAACTTCGTTATGCAACTTTACAAAGGATAGAAATTGTTCTTGAAGGGCAAACTTCCAATTGTGCACTTCCAAGATGTCATTGCTAATTTTGCTCAAAATGCTTTTCTTTTACTGAAAACAACGTATTTTAGTACCTGTTCGGCCATTGTACTCATCACCCAAAACAACTTTTCGACTTTCAGGCCTAAACAGAGAGAGCTACAAAGTAACCAATAACAGAACAGTACGTGGTTTTTATACAGGGGTTCCGTGCGGCCTAGTTTTACATATAAATTTAACGTTAACTGTATGCTTACCTCAATTTCACTGCTTTTACCGAGCGTTTAGGCCGCCATTTTATGAGCTCATTGTACGATTTGGTCACGTGATCATCCGCAGTGCTCCTACAAACAATTGGTTCACAGATTTCATGCAAATATCATAATATCATAAAACCGATCATCATTGCTGGGATTTTAGGGTCAGGTACGATGCATGACAGGTCCACCAATCATCAATGCGAAGTCGGGGAACTATATAGGGAAAAGGTATATATAAACATGTACTAAAATGAACTGACGTACAATAGTATATGACTCAAAGACATTCAGTAAACAAACAAGTTTGGTATGATCAAAATAAATGTTTTAATTCCAATTCTATTCCTTCATGTAATTTCTTCAACATTATGATATCCCTCAAGAGAAAGGAAAACACTATTAAATAGACGGGCATCGAAGAGACGAAGAGGTCGAGTTCGCTTACGAGAAACATATAAATAAAAGTCGGTATAAAATCTTTAAAGATCCTGTATGTTTTGTAATTAAGCTTGTATACCACTCATACGTTGCACTATATATGTATATAAGTATGCTAATACAACAAACATCGAGGGATATGTAAAATATGTACTGCAAATATTTGCACATATTAAATGTAATCATTAACGTTTTTCTTGGACGACGTAAGAATTTGACCCTAGTATGACAGCATGTCTACCATGTATGATCCCTTGAATTAATCTCATTTTGATATAGAAAGAATACAAAGTTGTCAACATTTAAAGTGATAAAGAATTATAAGATTTTTTTTTAAACCGAGGAAAGACACAAAAGGTACTGGTAAATGATAAAATACGAACAAAGTTTGGGTAAGTACATCTATTTCTTGTAATATTGTATTATAAGTTATTCAAATAAATAATACTTTAAAATATATAATTAAATTTATACCCGTTATTGACTTTCATCAGGTTTTAACTAATTATTTCAACGAAATGCTTGATGTTCATAGTTCTGTATAAGACGTTAAATTGTATTTATTTTATGTATTTAACTAATGTAAGACTACTGAGTATACTAATGTTTCACTTAAGAACTATTCATTGAACTTAAATTAACTAGAGCCATTTTAACGTTATCGTACTAATCATTTCAGTGAATATTACGAGCTTGTCGATCTGAACTATACTTTCGTGGTATAGGCAATCCGTTTTATACAAACAAATATTGTACAAACAATGAGGCCGTAGTGTCGCTTACGCTTGTGACATTTGATGAGTCAACAATAATTGCCGATGATATTTGAGACAGTGAGGCTTGAAAATATATTTCTGAGTGTATTGTCCCGACGGAATAATTAACATGATTGATTACATGGAGAGTTTCATAAATAACTTAAACAAAACCATGCATGCGCATTGCTTGTATCTAAATATAGGAACACAATAGTTTGACTTTTAACTGTTATACAGGAATAAGTATTTCATTGTTTGTACAAAAAAATGAAATGTGATTATCAACCATATCTCAAACTTTCTTAGTTGTTAAAGTCTTTCTGCTGAAGTAGAAACAACTTTAAAGGAATTACAACAGGAAAATGACACTGCATGTTCAAGGAATTATTTTAGAAAAAATAACGTGTCTTACAAACATTTCATATAACTTTCCTACATGTACCACGATTCATTTTTGAATTATTTGTTTTCGTAATTTACCGTTATAAATAACGCGTGAATATAAAATCATAAAATGCTTTTCAACTTATCTGAAATATGTTTCTTTTAATTTTACAAGCAACATTTCCTATGTTTATCATGTAAATAAGTTGCCATGTGAGACTGAAACTTTGAAGTGAGAAAAACAAATAATGATGTGTAAACATTCTAATAATTTCCCAAGGTTACCAAATTGCTGACAGTTAAGTTGGATAAGCCGATTGGTGCATGAAAATAATAGTGTATGTTCTTTAATACATTCGTCAATTAATCTAATATTAATGAATAAATTTGAAAAATAAAGTTTAATCAGTAAACCATTCCGCTTGATTTATTTTGAATTAAAGTTGTTACTGTTATAGTTATAAAGCTTTATCTATAATCATTTTAATCACAATATAAACAATATCTCTACATTCTACAGACGGCAAATATTTTGCTTTATACATTTTAAGTTGTTTAGCATAAACATATTTAATCCGTAAAACGCATTTACTTAATAAATATGTAATTTCGCAATAAGTTTAAAAATAAGATAAAGTTTCCAAAATTATTACCAGACGCAACACACATATTGCTTGACTTACCGCGGTATATTATATCCAATGGAACAATTTTCGACATTACATACATATCAATTATGAATAAGATAATTCCATATATTTCAGAAAAAATAAAAGTAACCGTTATTCACATTGTTATGTCTTCAACATTTTCGAACAGCTAACACAGCAAAAGCAACGCAATACTTGATTAATGCATTTTCAAAGTTAAGGAGTAGTTACAACGAGTGCTATGTTTATGGCATTGTAATGGTTATGGAGGAAATGATATATGACATACCGGTCAATTCCGAAAGTACTCCCTTGGTACAGTGAGTCTGTTTTGTTGAAACGCCGTTTGTCGTACGTGTGATTGTGCTTTGTGTTTTGATCATTAAATGAAATATTTTGTATCTAAACATAGCCGAAGTTTACCAAAATAGTTTTATACTATATGACTTTAATTACTCTAGTTAAAACTATGATCTTCTTAGTATTTTATTCGCCTCCAGTTGAATTTTCAAATGCCAAATACGGATCACAGCTTCAAAAGATACTGAGTAAATGACATCTAACTGTACAAAATATACATTTATCACATCCACTTTAACCAATTGTTCAATCTTATAAATATGAGATACCGTCACGTGTTTGGTTAACCGGTATAATATGTAATTCACCGAGCAGTAAAAATTTTGAACAGGACAAGTCCGCTACGCTTAAATGGCAGGGTAAAATATATTGGGTACGTATATAAATGTTTTGCTTTTTTAATAGTTTGTCTAATAACAAGACATATAACTAATATATTTCCTTGATCGTGAAAACTGACTACTTTGAAAAATATAAATAAAGAAGATAATACACATGTTCGTGTCCAAAACCAAAATGAGGCAGTAAGTGTTTTTGCACGAATGCATTGCATAACTTTCATATATTATTTAACACCTAGCCATATTACTTCAATATTTATACTATGCTATAAAATGCACTTTGAACCTTTCATAACTGTTAAAAGTAAAATAGTTAAACTTTTCTTAAACTGTGAAGGAAAGATCAGACATACTACTGTTTATGAAACAGTGTTAAAAGAAAACATCATTACAAACGCAAAATTCTACAATACATCCTCAGAATTAACTACGACGCACATAAGATATTTATAAGGCAGTGAACAGTCAGAATTTCCCTGAGTAATTCTTACGTTATAAGAACTCACACATTTCTGAAACTAAACCCGTTAATCTATCATCCGTTTTAACATATACCTAAAATTTACAGGTCTTAATGTGCAGCATTTCAAAACATTCATCAATGTAATTGTAAACAAATTGTAAAGTTAATTGACTTTTAGAAAACACAACTTGTTTGCAAACGTCATATAATTAGTTTTTCATACTGCTACTGTAAATGTTAATTGTTAATCTTCTAAAAGCAGCAGAACGAAAAGTGCATCGGAAGTAACAAGTGAAATCCCAATAGAATAATATGCATGATTTGATATAAATAATTTCCATGAGCATGACGTCGACGCAAACGGGAAACTGCATAATATAATTCTATAAATATATGCTTAACATTTAAACTGATCCACTCCAGACTATTTATATTTCATAAGACAAAAATATGTCTCTCAGCAAAAAATATGTTGTTGTTTCCTAACATTGCAAGCTTAACAGAAAAATACCTTTTTGTGACTCCTAACTAAATAAAGATAAGAATATCGGAAGTTTTAACAGGGACAAGATAAGTGTCAAAACAAAGCCTGTTTACATATTAATACCTTTCTTGATTACCTAAAAAATGCATAAAAAACGATTTTCAACAATGCCTTAAATAAGTGTTTCCATTTCTCTTAAATGATTTATATTTAAGATATGAACTCAACTTTATAATATTTTCAAAACTATCGTGTATATGGGCAACAAATGCGTATTGCTTTACATTATCAATGTTTTGGTGAACTCCCAATGGGACGATAAGATGTTCAGAGTGTTTTAGGTTTCCAGATTTTTAGTAACATTGATATTGAAATTGAATTTGTTTGAAATAACAACAGAAATTCTGAAGTACCATTCTTAATTTGTTGTTCAAGATTAAAGCATAAATCCATATGCTTTCAGAAAATTCCGTGTATTAGGCTTAATATAACAATATATATTCAATTAACATGTTTGAAGAAATTTATATCAAAGTTGATAACAGAATTCCAGAGTATTTAGTTATAGGTTAAAGATATTAAAAATGACTTACCTGACTGTCCTTATGTAATAAAGATTCATATAATTTATGATCTATCAACGCAAATTTATCCTTGACGGCTCAGAAAACCATACAAACATATTAAATTAACCCATTTCTAATCAATATTTATCGTGAATGTAAATACAATAATCATGAATACATTACTATCTCCAGACCAGTTTGACAGTTTTATTTAGTTTGACAGTATTATTCTTTCTCTGAAAACCATTCTTCTTGCTGTGATACAGCATAAATAAGAGATAGAAATTCGTTATTCTAACAGAATTGTTATAGATATTATCAATTGAGTCAGACTTTTCCGACGCTAGTTGAAGGCTCATTATACTTCAGATTTGTTTTAATTCGTTTGAAAGGGCAAACAAGAGTTTAGTTAAATAATGATTTTAGAGCATTTTAGATGCTTGGCACCTGAAAAAAGCTGCTATGAATGTAAAATTATTTGTCATAAAAGTAGCAAAATGTAAACAAAGTATTTTTTTGACTTCCATGTAAAGTACTGAATCCCTATAGTAGTGCTATTTACAAAAAAGCAACAGAAGCAAAAGACGTTTCAGATAATTAAGTAACATTTTAGAAAATGTAACAAGACATTTTTTAAAAAAATCGAAGAATGAAAATAAA
Organism: Ruditapes philippinarum; assembly: GCF_026571515.1. NCBI lineage: Eukaryota > Metazoa > Mollusca > Bivalvia > Venerida > Veneridae > Ruditapes > Ruditapes philippinarum. The sequence goes on from NW_026854970.1 coordinate 14,063, forward strand.
AGCATTTCTGGAGCATAATGTGCCTTTGGTATTTTACTTATAATGTATAACGGGAATACTGTAATTAAAAAAAAATTCTAGTTTGAATAGCATTAGATATACGTACACCAGATTCTGTTACATAATATATATTCGTTAAGTAATATGATTCAACTGGATTTGAAAGTTTTTATGAATATTGTTTTGGGCACAAATGACACATAGGATTTACATAAGTATCAAATGCACAAGAAATAGCGATATACTCCTTAAAATAGCACTAAAACCTATATGTTATGTTGTCTTGACTACTTCCAAACCTACCACAAAATCTTATTTCTAAATTATTCGAAGTTTCACAAATAATTTTCAAAACACACATGGCAAATATTAATATTGTTTTGATATTTGAACGAATTGCCAATCAAAAAGATAACGGAAACTTGGAGGAATTACGCGGGCACGGGTCATGGCATCATAAAGATCAAATGACTTGTCTGTTAAACACAACAACGTAAAATAACACACATTAAATAAGACAAAATTAAGTCCCAAAAAAGAAAAAGTCAGAATCTCCAAAGGGAATTGGAACATTCTAAAACCGTACTTTCTTGGAACTTAAATCGCTGTTTTGTCGTCTGAGCATGTACTCTAATTATGTAGATCCCTAGTGTTTACATTCTTTTAAACATGTATTAACATTATTTATCTTGTTATTGTTCTTAAAGATACAGTTTATTTGCAATCGTCAAAATTAAATTTCTAAAAATACTAGAAGTATGCGTAATTGCTTTTACGTTTATGTATGTAGAATGAGATGTTCGTCAAGTTTAATGTATTATTCTATAAGAAGACAGTTCACAAATTAGCCTTGGACAAATTGTTGTTTGTCCAAGTGAACAGAAATAAAATTGGAGAAAATATGAGAAATTGTATATGACTTAATCGACGAGTAAACGAAAGATAATAAGATTTAAAAAAAAAAGACAACAACAACAAAAATGATATTTGTCTGCATTATTTTAATGCATTTTCAAAGCATTTATTTAAATACTGTATATTATATATTTTTGAGAAGAGAATTAAGAGATTTATAGAGCATGATACGAACAACAATTTAACAGTCATTTAATTTGTTTCTTTACCAAAAGATCATTATAATTAACTTTATAATTATGTAATTGTAGAAAATCAAAGGGCCATTATACAGCAAAAGTGCTTTAATTTTTAATACCTTAAAGGCATTTTGGTTTTGATGTCCTATAGTTAAAAAAATGTAAATCGTTAGTCTGATATCAGAAGCATATTTTGCGCTGGTGCTTTAAGGGTATAGGTTTCTTATAGTGATAATGATACAAAATTTTATAAGGAAGTCAAAATACTACGGTAACTTTATTGCTCCGCGCCCACAGTCGCGGAGCTATTTGTGTTTACTATTTTTTTGTCAGTGGGCCCGGATTTGATCATTTAATCCCTTCGATTTACAGCTAAAAATAAATCCGCATTCGAGAACTCCTTTCGATTTCTATATTGGTTTCCCCTTCGGTGATCGCAACATGTCATATTAATGAATGAGAACTGGAAAGCAGTTCTGCTGTACATGAATTCGAAAGCTATATGTAGCTATAAATGTTCTGATTTTTGACACTTAGGTTATAAATTTGTTATTTCCCTTTTTTATTAGTACATGAAATTATAATTTGTTACATTTTGAATTACATTTACACACAGCATATCAAGTATACTATTAGTGATTGAATTTGTCAATATAAAGGCATAAGACTTTAATAAATTTGCTTTTAATAATTATTCTTATTTTATATTTATGAAAATGTTTAATAATAACATGTTGATATATTGGTTGTTTTGAAATAATTAAACTCTAGTATATAAGGTTACATTTCATTGGCGTCATAGATACAGCATACCACTTTGTTCTTTAAGAGTATGACTGGTGACACGTCCGGGGTCCGTACTCGACCGAAAGCTGCATGTTGTGGCCATACGAGCGGATGGACCCTCATTAAGCATAGGCTATAGATAGATAGCATCATTGATAACAACAGAAACTTTGAACTGCAGTTTGAACATGAAGTGCAATGTTTTTTATGAATGGTTTTTAAAGCAATTCAACAAAAAAGTATATTGGTCTCCCAATAAATCAATAAACAATACATTTTTTTATATATCCCCAATGTTAAATAGCTTTTATATCTTTGACTTGCACGATTATGATGTTAGTGAATTTCCTCATACCTGCCTTAAACTCAGGTAACAGTCTTCTATTATATTGATAAATACTGTATCACCATGTAACGCGTGTATTACAAACAAAGAATTCCTGAATTTGGTCTTTTTGAAATTCATCCCATTTTTTCATTCCAGAGTGTGTTCTACTTTCAGTATTGAAAGAAACCATTTTTTTAATTTGACATGAAAAAATGCATGTAATATTACTACTAGTATATTATATTATTAGTCCCTTTTGTTACTATTTTTATATTTGTTACAATTATAATAGAAAAAAAACATACTTTGATCATTTTATCATCTTATATGTCACTGACTACAGTAGTGACACAAACAGAACATAGTACAGTCATGTCACATAACATTTACAAGTCTTGTAAGTCTTGTTTGTATTCAATGGAATTACTTTCCTTACCAGGTAGGCATCAGTGAAAGCATTTTTTTTTTATATTAAATATCTTTCCCCTCTTTTTAATTATGGACAGTGCATAAAATAAATATAATTATGCAAAAAAATGGTTGACAAAACATTCGGAAAAAATCTACAATAGTACTTAATCTGAATATAACATGACCTGTGCGTAGGAATAATTTGGTAAGGTATCTGTAATGAGCGCATTTTTTGCGCGGAGCTTCTCAATTGCTGCATTGCAGCAACATTTTTACTTGTTTATATAGTGCTACTTTTATCATCAATAATTGCGCTGCTTTCTTCAGGTAATAAGCATATAACATGCTCTTAAACCAATTTTTAAACTCATATTTACCGTTTTGTAGACAAGGAAAATATATTCGTTTCTGAGTCAAAATGTGCTTTTAATACTGACACTTAACATCGCATGTTAAAATGACATGATGCCCATCATTGTGTATATGGTGAGTGCACAGATAAAATTAAAATAAATTTACGAACAGAGACGAACAGAGTAAGCTCATGAGAGGCATAAAAATGCAACAAGTATCGTGCCTTGTAAAGTCGCTATACAATCTTCAACGTATTTGAATCAATTATTCTGATGGCCTGGTTAAACAGTGGACGATTTTGTACATTCAGTCTGATAGAACGAATTCGGTAAATATGTAAAGAGTAGGTATCATCCGGTACATAAAAACACATAACATCTATTTCAATGATTCTTTTTTCTTTCTTTATCATTTGCATTCACATTTTTCAATTGCAACTGCTCTGACAAATAATAAAACAGAACAAAATGATTAACACCTCCTTCAGCATTATGATATCCCTCGAGAGAAATGAAAATACACAGTCATAATTAAACAGACAGGCATCGAAGAGACGAAGAGGTCGAGTAAGCTCATGAGAGACATATAAATAAAAGACAAAATGTCTCTTGCCACGAAAATGCAGCTAAAACATTAAATAATTGGTAATTGAATCAATTCTGATGGACCGGTAAAACAACAGATGGTCGGATGTTATAACATTGTGCCAAACGTTTTCATCTTTTACTTAACTAATAACAAAATATTAACCTTTATTGAGAACAAATATAATTATGTGTATGCTTAATGAAAGCATGCTGATATGAGATGAAAATTTATGACCTGATTATTGTACCTATTCTAAATTTCAGTTTTCACGTAGCACTAGAACAAACTGAAAGAAGAATGACAATACCGTCAGAAAAATTCAGATTTTCCAAATTGTTGGATCTTCATATAAGAGCTTACCTTTGAAATATATTCATACAATGTCTATCGGTTTTATTACAACAATTTCCTACAATAAACGTATCTCTAGTCAATAGAAGATTAATCATGTACAAAATTCAGTATTAGGTGAAGTATCAACTACAATGTTAGTCAAATAACTTGCAGAAATATAGCAGGATTAGCCCGAGTATTATCGTAAACACATTTAAAGGTCAAGAGTTTCAGATATGAAAATGCTTAAGAGACGTTCACACGTCTAAGTGATTTTTGTCTCTGTTGTTATGTATCAAAAAATACTATTGTACATATTCGCTTTTGACATTTTTCATCTTACACTTTTGCATATAAATAAAAGATGAACCTTGATAGAATTTCTAGATTTACAATTATATTCACACGAAAAACATGTAAATGATATCTTGTGTCACTCAGTTGTGATACAATATTCATACAAATAAAAACAGAAAATATGTATTCGGGGAAAAGTCCACAAACAATCGATAGACAAACAAAAGGATTTAATTTAACAAGGCATCCGTTACACTATACCGCGAAAACACAGCGTTCGATATGAGTTGTGTTTCTGTTCAAGAACACCGTGAAATGCACACAAAATCGTATTAATTTTTGTGAGATATTGGGATGGCTATGAGTCTCTACAGACATTACATTTATGCACTTATAAAGCAGTTCCAATGCATGCAAAGTATTTTCAATACGCTCACATTGAACTGAAGACGTCTCAAATACGATCACAATGCGCCTACCACCGTTGCTTCTTTATTGCCGCGTAGATGCATCAATCTCTGCAATTTAAAGTTCCTATTGTCACAACATGTTTAACGTGGTTGAAGCTTTGAATTAATGTCATTTTCATATAGAAAGAAAACAAATTTGTTACCATTAAAAGTGATAAAGTTTATATGATATTTCTTAAACAAATAAAGATACAAACAATACTGATAAATGATAAAATATTCCATTGCAACTATTAGCTTGATGTATATATCTTTGTACAAGTGGTTTAATTGTATTTACTCTTATTGGTCTGTATCAGTTTTTTTTATCATTTACTAAAGACTACGAAACTTACTTACGTTTCAATTAAGACTTTTCCGACGAAATTAACTAATTTTACGTTAACATACCGATTCTTTCCCCAGTCAATATTACGGGCCTGTCGATCTAAACATTACTTTAATGGCAAAGAGAATCAGTTATACAAGTACATATTGTACAAAAAACAGAAGGCAATGTCGCTTATGTTTGTACCATTTGGTATGCCAGCAATAATTGCCGATGATATTTGAGAAGAAAATGTATTTATGAGTGTATTGTCCCCGCGGAAAAATTAATATGATAGATTTCAAAGAGAGAATCATAATTAACTAAAACAGACCCATGCATGCGCATTGCTTGTATCTATATATAGCAACAAAATACTAACACCTTTAAATGTGATACAGCTTGTATCACAATACTAACGAAAGCACATTTCACGAAACTTTCACATCATTTTCTAGGGTACCGCTTAATATGTTTTAATGTTGAATTTCCGCATAGCTGATGTTTTTAAACAATTGACAAAGCAATAATATTTCTATCTCTAACAACACTTTTCTTTGTTGATTTAGAGATTTTTAACAAGAGAACATAATAAACGCATTACATTGGCATATATATAACTAATACATTGAACATTTTCAATTTGAGATTAACTATTTATGAACGTAAAGATTTTTTAAAATTCCATGACAGTGATGTTTATGACCACCTCTACTTAAACATAAAATATATGTGGCTAAGACTAAAAGTTTATGGGAGAGAGAAAAAATAGTGTCGGCTTTAGTGTTTAAATAGTGAATCAAATAACATGTGCCATATCGTTTACCGGATGTGTGGTAATAGTTCAGGTGTCATACGAATTTTAATTGTATTTCAATTTTTGATTGGTTGTTATTTGATAACCAGGATTTGAAAAATAAAAGAGCAATTCAATACTTCAGTGGTTTCTATGATATTAACATTTTCATTATTCTGCAGTATTGTATAGTGGGGAAATGCTTTAATCATTAATTTCATCTTTTATATAACCAACTGATTAAAGAAATTATCTAAAGTGTCATACTTTAATAAACTTGATTAAAAAAGTACACCTCTAAATACCAGGTTACCACAAACTTCCTCCGCATTGTACATCCCGAATGTTATGACGTGAATAATATAATTCGGAAAAGACAATAATAGCTAATTGTCAGTCATAAACAGTTTATACAATGGTAACTTTTCTATTAATTTATAAGCCAATTGATATGCTTGTAACATAACTTTAAGAAGTGAAGTATTGTGGTTTTTTTCCCGTAATCTTCCACATTGTACTGAAATTACAAATGCTGCAGTTTAAGGGCAAATGCTGCATTTTTTCATGATATCGTGAAATCGCCGTATTTTCTCAAATGGCGAGATACAATAAAATACAAGAAAAACATTGATGCAAAGCATCAAAGGCGACGCCAAAATATATTTGATCAAGACTTGCACCTTAATACTTAACAGAATGTGTGTACTTTATATCAGTACCATACACATAAGACCGGGAGGCTAGGACCCTGATTATGTTGAAACTTGAACTCGAAAGTATAGACTCTGTCTTGCAAAGATGAAAAGACAATTTATAGTAAATGAACCAATCATAAGTAAGACTCATAAGAGGAAATTTCTTTAGACTTATTTTACCAGATACAAGTATAACTGAGTCATCACTTATATAATAACTTTAGGGAGAGGAGAAGAACTATATAAGTTTTCTTTCGTTCTAATCCCTTTCAATTTTATACATATAAAATGTAATATATGTAAAATATTGAAATGAATAATTATGTTTAAACTAATAACTTAGGGTTGCAGACATGTCAATGACATATATAAGACAAAAGGGAGACCTCAAATGAACCCTTGGGGATACCATAGGTACTCGGAGTAGTAGTAGAATGAGCCACATCCACTACTGCTTTCTATCAATGATAAGACTTGAACCATGTAGGAATGCATCGCAAATCAACCACTATAAAATTTAGTGCACAAATTTATTCAAGTGCAAACTACAATCTACTCTATGAAAAGTCTGTAGTCGGGGTGACTCAGGAGACATTAACTCTATTATATATACTATTATTAGCCAGTTAACACTGGTAGACTAATCAAAACATGTATTACCATTTATAAAAAATGCAAGTCTCGTCCTGATATATTTCCGATCCTTAAAGGTCGTTCAGCACGACATTATTGTTGTGCTTGTGGTATTTTAAGTCTATCTATTCGGCATCTTTCTTGTTGGGTGGTTCCAGTATTCCTCACTTGAATACTGTTGAATCACCCTTAGGATATGAGGCCTGCTTTTTAAATTTGTCTTTTGACATTATATCTGTGATATGCAGGCTTCATAACCTCAGATCTCCTTTCGAAATTCCATTTTATTTGGTTCCGCCCATTGTTTTCTCTTTTAGGGCACACGCATTTTTAAACTTGGGGACCATATGCCGCTTTTCATGAAATGGCACTAACGTGTCACATTGAAGGTTCCATGATAACCGCCATATGAACACATCTGCGGATGTTTCAGAATTCTAAATTTTACCAGTTCATGTTAAATGTTGAATTCTGCTTAAGTCGGTGCTAGGGAGCGTGGACGGTAGTTTGCACTTGACAGTACCGTCCATGAACAGGCTCAATCAAACCGAGCCTGCAACATTTTCAATTTTGCCACGTTGGGCTTTCTTTAGGGATTCTTATTTCACTCTATTTTACTTTACTTATTTTGACACAGAAGTGTAAAAAAAGCTCTAAAAGGGGCCAATTCAAATGACATGAGCAGCAAATTTAAATGTGACTGTCACAAGGATGCTACAGACCAAATTTGAAGTAAATCTGCCTAGCAGTTTCAGAGAAGAAGACGATTGTTGTCGCATGAAGACGGACTGACTGATGACGGACCCCCAGAGTATCCCCCTTTGATACTTATAGCTCACCCTGAACCTTCGGTTCTGGTGAGCTAATAAAAAAGAAAATATGAAAAATAATGTTTCGCCAATATTCAAACCTACAACCTTCAGTTTGAAACTTAAAGCTTAACACCTTATTACTGAGGCCAGTTAGGTAAGTGTGTTGTGTCGGTAACTTTAAGTTATAACTCTCATTTGATGTACTAATATTGTTAATAGAAAATAATATGAAATCTCTTATTTGTAATTTGTGTTATTCTATTCCAATTTGTTAAGAGAAATGTCAGTATGTATAATTTTTCTAAAAATTGGTGAGGAGGAGACAAAGTTTTAGTTGTTGAAACAGAATATTACGTGCAATAGGAACATGTTGGTTACATTATAACGTTATTAAGCAACAAATGTGTTGTGTTATTTGTTTGTAGTCACTTTAAAACAATATATTGACCGAGAAGAAAAGATAACTGTTTTGTGTGACACATTATTTGGTCAGTCTTAATTGGCAATGCTTTTATTGCGCATTCGAATCAAAAACAATATTATCAAATAGTATTAAACCCTTTTAATAAAAAATATAGTATATAGATACAAGTGATATGAAATATTGAAGTTGATAGCAGGTTTCAAGATTGAAATATGTTTTCTTATGGAAGGTTTAAGGGTTAAAAAATAAAACCATTTTGGAAAAATCCAAATAAACAACACGTGTGAAATCAGAAAAATACGTGATATTTCTACAATAGAAAAGGAAAACAACAGATAACGTTAATATTATGATTTTAAATATTTGCTATGTGATTACAATTTCACAAAATTTATCAAGTAAAATGATTGAAGTATTCACTGTAAAGTAATATTCCACTTACAATATTAACTGAACTTGAATAGAAATGCGCACATTATTTAGACTATGTGCGAAAAGAACATCTAGCAAGAGAAATAAGTAGAAAGAATCTTTATTTGTTTACATCCCTACGAGAGGAAAATATAACGCTATAGGTAGCACTTACCAAAAACATTTCAAATCGTTATAAATTCAAGAAACAGACTGTAAATACACCAGTGGTTAAAGATAACATACGCAAACTTCTTCAATACATCTTGAGTATTGACTACGACGCAGATAAAACAATTATAAGGCAGAAAAACTGTCAAAATTTCCCATAGGAATTTGTACGTTCTAAAAGCTCACACAATTCTGAGACTTAACCAGTTAATCTATCATCCGTCTAAACTTACAATTTGCAGACCTTCATGTGCAGCATTTCAACATATTTATCAATGTAATTATTGTAAACAAATTGTAAAGTTAATTGACTTTAGAAAACACAAATTGTTTGCGAACGTCATATAATTAGTTTCCATACTGCTACTGTATAAAAATTAATTGTTGATCTTCTAAAAGTGAAATGTTCTCCAGTATAACGAAAAGTGCATCGGAAGTAATATGTGAAATCCAAATAGAATAATATGCATGATTAGATATAAATATTTTCTTAGAGCATAGCGCAAACGGGAAACAGCATAATATAATTCTATAAATATATGCTTTATAAACTGAGCCACTCCATACTATTTATATTTCATGAGACAAAAATATGTCTCTTAGCGAAAAATATGTTGTTGATTTCTATCATTGCAAGATCAACAAAACAATACTTTTTTGTGACTCCTAACTAAATTGAGATAAGAATTTCGGAAGCTTTAAAAGGCACCAGATTAGTGTCAAAACATAGCAAATTTACATATAAATATCTTTCTGTTTCTTTTTCTCTTTAATGATTTATATTTTTGATATGAATATTTTCAAAACTATCGTGCATGTTGGTAACAAATGCGTATTGCTTTTACATTTCCAATCATATCTGTGAACTCCCAATGGAGTGCTAAGATGTTCAGATTGTTTTTAGGTTTCCTGTTTTAGTAACATTGATATTAAAAAATTTGAAATGGTACATAAAAAATCAGACATTCTTATTTAATAACTATAACAACTGTTCCCCTTTTTGATGCAAAAAAAACATTTCGCAGATTGACTTGAAATGAAATATATTCTGACGATGAAGTTTCCAACGTAATGATTACCAAGGCATAATTCATTTAAGAATTTAAGTAAACAATATTTACATGTTGTTTTATGTTGTGTTTCTATTTCTTTAAACAATAAGCTACGTTTCGAATGAAAGGTTAGGTTCACTTTTTCTCAACAATACCATATAGTAGTTAGCAAAGCATAATCAATCACCTCATCAATCTTTATAATAATGTATACATTTATTATAACATACTTCAAAGGTTTATGATTAGGAAATATCAATACTAAAATTGTATATCACAGCACTACATTTATCATGTAGATAGTTAACATAGATATATATGCTCTGAGATTTTGGATTTTGCAAAATTATTATTAAAAACAAATGTTTCGAAATTGTCTATTTCATAGACATCAGTGTATTCATCTTAATATCAATAATATTTATTAAACATGTTTGAAGAAATCTATATAATAGTTGATAACAGCATTGCAGAACATTTAGTTCATAAAATGTTAAAAATGACTTACCCGATGATCCTTTGGTAATAAAAGTTCATATGATTTATGAACAACCCACGAAAATTAATCCTCGACAGTTCAGAAAACCATACAAATATATTAAATTAACCAACGTCCGATAAATATTTATAATGAATGTTAATGCTATGATCTTGAATACATAACTATCTTCAAACCAGTTTGACAGTTACAATCTAATTGTCTTATTCTTGTGCTTTATGTAACAGATACATTATCAAACCTTCTATGAAAACCATTCTCCCGCTATGGTACAGCGTAAATGAAAGATATTAAATGCTTTGTTCTAGCAGAATTGTTAAAGGTATTAAGAAAGGTTTCATTTGAATTATACTGCTTTGGCATATATCAGAGCTATAAACATATCCTCTTGGACAAATCTACGTACTGTAAATTCTTTTACGTAATATATATTTATAGAGTAATAAGATCCAACTTAGTGTTAAATAGTTCAATTTTTATGAATAATGTTTTAAATAGAAATAATGCAAGTATAAAATGCACATTCAAGAAAAAGCGAATACAGTCATGGAGATAGCAAAGAGACATATCTGTTATATTGTCTTGACTACTTCCAAATTTACTACACAATCTTATTCCAAAATACATTTAAAGCTTCACAAACAATTTTCCAAACTGACATGGCAAATATTGATATCGTTTTGATGCCAATCAATAAGATAACGGCAACTTAAAGGAATTACGCGGGCACGGTCATGGCATCAAATAGATCAAATGACTTGTCTGTTCAACACAAAAGTGTAAAATAATACATATACATTAAATAAGACAAAATTAAGACGAAAAAGAAATGGCCAGAATCTCCCGAGGGAATTTAACATTGTATAACCGTATATTCTTGGAACTAAATTCGCTGTAATGTTATTTGTCTGAGCATGCACTTTAATTATGCATATCCCTAGTGTTTACATTCTTTTAAACATTTATTTACATTATTAAACTTGTTATTGTTCTTAAGAGATACAGCCTTCTGTAATCACCAGTTAATTAAATTTCTAGAAATACTAAAAGTGTATTAATATACTCGTATATTTAAGGGTAAATAATTGAAAGTTCAGGGCAGCATGATAAAGAGACTTTTATAACAAATATGTTTCATTTAATTTCTTTCTATAACAAATGGTCATTCTAAATATATTTATATGTAATTCGAACATTGAATCAAATTGACATTTGTCCTGGCAGTAAGTTACCCGGGAAAGTCCGATAATGTGGACCGACAGCCGAGATATGACGAAAACTGTGTTATAATTGGCCTAAAAGCCAGACATTTATTTCTTTTAAATATCAGATAAACAATGATATACAATGTTGTTACACTTGCTTTTATTTAAACTGTAAATATGATTTAGAAAAGAGCAACACACGCCAAACACCTCATCAATCTTTTTACACACATTCCTTTCTACATAAATGGGCCCACTGGGCTGATATGATTTATAACAATGATTTGAGGCTTCCCGTTTTAGGAACATCAATACTTAAATTGAATTTGAATTTTGAAATAAAATTTTAACATATATGCTTAACAATTGGCATGTTTGCATAATAAAAATGTAGGACATGTTTTATTAAAGAGTTATTATCAACATTGTAATAAATGCTTAAACGGGCATAAATGACTTTTTTATATGCAAACATGGTTACGGTTTATATGGAAGTATTTTAAATGATAATCATTTTTTGAAAAAAAATGCGTTTGTTTTATTATCTGAAGCGTATGTAAGCGGCCATTGTGACCCGCTTTCGTCATCCGACCCAGATGTGAAAGATGTTCTCGCGAACATTTGACTGTTGGACGCAGATGCGCGTTCAAGGCGCATGACGTCATGCGGCCTTGACGTCATGCGACCATAAATGGCTGACTGCAGTCGAACTGAGGGGATGTAGAAAATACCTCGTCTATGTTATTGTCTTTATTGCTAATATGCAATACAAAACCAACAATAAGCTGCAATAATTATTCTGATAAAGAAAACAAATGATTTCCAATACAAATTAATATCCTTTAAATAAACATTATTTTATTTTATTGCTTAGACATCATGTTTATGAAATGAAAAGAGTACCTACCGTATTTGTCCTCTGTAAAAACCGTCCCAAATACTGAATAATGAGACAACATTGGGCACAACACATGTGACAATTCAATTATGATCAAATATCAAGCACATGCACAGTCCAGTAAACCATCAATTGGCCAAATGTCTTATCCATATGGTACTTTTGTTTATTCCAATTTTGCGAATATATAGATGCAAAGTTACATACGCTGTTCACTTAATTACTACTTCGTTATTGCATTAGAGACAAGTTCCCGATGCGTGATTGTCCTTTTATGAGCGAGCATTCAATTAAAATGTTTTAGAAATTTCAGTGTATGACTCTTGTTCTTCATTTCATAACGAACGCATTTTACTAATCAATGGCAACTTTGCTGATTGCTCTGATACATCTGCAACCGAAATATCTGAAATATATCAATCATCTGTTTTGACAGACGCGTTAAACGTTTGAGTCACTTTACAAGATACTGCTGATTAATCAAAAGATTTAATTAATTTTATAAAACCTGCATTCGACCAGACGAGTCAAAATAATTTGTGAAAAAATCCAACTTCAGAAATGTAGATTTTCAGAGGAGTAAAAAGATTCTTTGTTTAAAGTAATACTTTACATGTTATAACGATTAATGAATGATTTATTAGTATATATTACTATATTTCTACTGCGTGACTAACGCAGTTAGGACTATTATTGAATATTTTGTCATCTTTTTGGTAATTTACGTCGGTTGCAGGTGCCGTCTTTAATGTGTTAATGACTTTGCCGCCAATATTTGCTTATAGTATGTAACAAGCAAGAGAACTTACAGGTTAAGGGAAACGTTCCTAAAGGCCAGATGTGATTTCTGACCTTATGCTGGTTTTACTTCATAAATGTAAAAATGAAATGAAAGTATTGAGAGCTAATAAAACTGAAATTGAAGTCTGTTCGTGAAATAGGGATTAGGAAGCAAGAGTAACATTACCTAATTCACGCATTGCATAATTATATCAGATAAATTAACAACATATTTGAATATCAAATATCATATTTAATTTTGTACATTAATACAGTTATAAATAATAAATTTTTAATAATTATTATCAAAAAAAATGTACACATAAGAAAATAAAAGAAAATATTGCTTGGATAAAGAGTCTAAACGAAGGAGAAAATTGCATTCCAATGGATAATTATCACTTTATAACCTTTAAGGTAAACGTATTAAAAAGGGCTAACTGGAAACATATATTATATTTATCGTTTCAATAAACAATACTATCTGTTTAACTGATAATGAATGTCATTTTACCAATTACTTGAGAATTTTCTCTAAATATTTGATGGTGACAAGTGTTATTAAATTCAAACTGCAAGCAAATTGGTTAACATGTTCTCTTTCACATGATATCGCACATGTCTTCATTGATGAATGTATCGAACACATGTCGATCTTCGCAGGTATCTGTCTCAATCTATATTTACTTTTATAAAGCTCTTTACCAAAAAGGGTTTTACGTTTACATTAATCTTACAAATCATACTATAAAGTGTATGTATATTTCTTTATGTGTATCTGTTGTTAGAAACATTTTTTCTCTTCTATGTCACGAATTATACCAAATGCATTTTCACACTAATAATAATAATAATTTAACAATAATGGGAAGCATTCCTTATGCAGAAACAAAGTATAACATAAATGTATTGAGAAAATTACATGATTGTATCAACATCGTTTCATCAAGTCGTTTCATCGTTAAATGCTTTTGTACTTTTTGAACTAAAAATAAAAGTACAAATTTAAAAAGTTAGTTATTGCATTTAAGTTTAGTAAAGGTTGCCTGATAGAACGAGTTATCAAAAATAAATGCAAATCCGTTCAGATTATAGACTGATACAATATGAACACCCGTGAAACAAAATTTTCTAGATTATATAATATTATGATTAATTCGTCCTTACCTGACAAATTTATATCCAAATAGATTCAGTCCGACACAAACAATTTCAAGTCATCCATTGTTGATCAAAGACATTGCAAGAAAGTAATACTTTCAATGCGCTTCACTTTACAGAAATATTTTATCAAACGAATTTAATGATTTATCTGTTTAGTGCCGAATTTCATCTGAATAATATTGATTGTTGATATTGATAGAATCTTCTACAAGTCAGTGTTGATATCTCCGAACATATTACATAAATGACACTCCGGAATGATTTACTTTCCCTTACATAAGTTTACGTTCTAAAACAGTTATTGCTTTCAATAATATCCGATAAATGTCTCACATATCTATAATAACTTGTGTAAAATATGTCTATATATTTTCCAAAACCTTATAAATGTGCAATATTGGAAGAACTAGTGCCGATTAAAATCACAAGACCCTGTAAGACTTATTGAAAGTGTATCCCCCAAAGTTGTATGTGTATTGTTGTTCTTGTAACTACCATGCAAATTTTGATTTACAACAAAAAGGCCTTTTGTTTAATTTATATTGCAAAACGTGTAAATGGTTCTTATTTCATAGATTTCATTTCATCTGTATACAGTCATATAAAACAATAAAATGACCTCCATATATTATATAATTATGTAAAATGAAAATGCTTGCTATTGTAACGTGAATTAAATCATTCATTTGTGAATATGAAATATGATTACAACATACAAGTGTAGTAAATAAGACATTTAACAATAATTTTAACAGGTTTTAAGGACCATCCTTCTTCGTTTTAACTATCCTCTGAAAAACTGTTCGTGTTATGTCAAAATAAAATACTGCCACATAAAGATTACAATGTAACAAGGTTACCATTAATTATATTCTGATTTATTGAATTTTAGCAGATATTTCTATTTCTTAAAGATCATAAATCATTGCATTGAACATAAAGTAGCCTGTCTCAATAACACATTGTATCGCATCTTTGTTGAGAAAAATAATAAATCACATTAAGGATTGCCCTTAGCCAACTTCATACTTGATTGATAGGGTAAATACATCTAAGAATACCTATTGTAACAGCTTGTTTCATTTTCAGGAATAATTTTATCAACAATCTTTAGAATAACACAATTGTATCTTGTGGAGGGTTTAGAAAAAAAAAGAAAAGTGATTTTTATAGATGAAAAAGTCAATGAAAACAATTTGGCAAATAGTAGTTGTGTCAAACAAAATAAATGACTCAACAACGAGCAAAGATTAATTATGAAACTTGTAGTATAAGTTATATATTTATATTTCTAAGTTTGATATATTAGATTTACGGCTACATAGGAAGACATTATATGAATATTTGTATCATAGTTTGGGGACCTTTCTGTTGAAAATGTGTCAGAGTTAAATTGTATACATATATATGCACAGTGCGTTAACTTGAGTGCGGGTATTAGTTACCCGCACTGCAGAGCATGTCCATTGATTGGTTCATTTTGTCTGGGGTTTACATATTGTTACGACGGGGAAAGGAGCAGCGATAGAAATATCATATTCAGATGCTCGTTCATTGGTACCTTTTTTTTCTGGGGTTTCGTATTGTGACATCAGAGAAAGTGTTTTTATTTTTGATTATGATACAAAAGAGAGAAAACATCAAAACACTCGGCAATCTAATTCAAATCAAATAGCCTCGTGTTTCGATGCTCTTTCTATAACTTAGACCTTCTTTGGTTGAACTAACGAAAAAAACAAGACATATATTGGACGACACATAAAGTAATCAATGTTTCTACACACTGTTTATATTGATGATTCATATATCAAATATACTCGTACATGTATCATTAACAAAGATATGATTTAATTTAAAGAAATCGAAATCATCCAATACGTTTAATGGTAATGAATCCTTTATACAAAAACGTGTGTTTATCAAAGAAATGTAAGTACAATTCAATGATTCTGAAAGTAATCAAAAGAAATGATATATTAAGGGCCAATCAACTTTCATAAATTTAACAACATACACATGAAGATATTGAGAAATTAACTTTTTTCAAAAATGTGTACATTGTTCATCAATACGCTTCATATACAATCTCAATGAAATAATACTTGTCACTTGAAATTACTTTGTTGAAATGTAGTTATTGATATGTGTATGTCTAAACATGTATTATATCTAACGTATGTCTGCATGATACAGTACTCAATTTGTTAACAAATTTCAAGGTCTCAGATAAAGAAAAAACAGTATTGAACATATCCATTATTGTCGCGGTGTAACATATATGCATATTTATTAATTTATTTTAGAGAGGATGTCTTCAAAGATCGGCAAAGGATAAGGAAGAAAGCTTCAGTTACTTTAAAGAATAAATCTGATATCAAGATTACAACCTTATTTGCAGATTGAAATATTTTCCGCGTTCCATTGTTCCCTGGAGAACATGAATATGTTCTGTTCCCTGGAGAACATAAGTATATTTATAAAAAGGAAAGAGTGGATTTCTAAAGACCGTAGACCTTTCGACGTCGTATTATTACTACGCAACGTTGACAGACATGTATTTAATTTAAAATATTAATTTACGCTTCTTAAACGCTTCTTGTTTTTCTATTTTAAACAAATTTAATTCAATGTGTTGACTAGAAAATAACATCAACAACTTTGTTGCCTTAACATGAAAACGTTTTAAATTAGTAGTATATAAGCAAATTATGTAAACGAAAGGTAATAACAAATAAGCATTTACATGTATTACCGTTTTACTAAATTTGATTAATACAGATCTTTAACACCTCAATTCCAAAAAATATTCTTTCATTGTAAAATGATATAATTATTTTTTGAACTTTTTTATTATAGACTTAAAAGAGTTTTTCTTATAACAAGTATTCTGTTGTAATTAAAAGATGCTATTTCATTCATTCTACTTTTTTGTAGATGCTCCGTAACTAATGTAATATTCCAAAATATCTATTTTTATAACCACACGCATGTTTTACTTTTTCATTTAACATTTCCCATAGGCCATTGCATGTTCTAAAAGCGCTTTCCCGTTTTATAAAGGTAGATATATCTAACAATTTATCTGAATATTTACATCGATTATGTAGGCGTTTCTTTTAGTACCCTTGCCAAAATAACAAAAAATAATAATCTAAATAAGTTTTATAGTATTTCAAATAATGTTATAGAAACGGATATGGAATTTTACTTCTATTCGGTAAAAATTACACAACGTCTGCTTTCAGTTGCATTTTGTTAAGAGACACAACTAAATTGCAAATGCGTGCAGTCTATATGCATGCTGGCCCAGTTACTAGAAGTTGTTACAGTTTTAAAAGATTTGTGAGATTAAACAAATATAAAGTTTCCATTTTTGCTCACAAGTTGTGAGCTGTCATTAGATACATACACTTGTAGTTCAATACAAAGTCATATAAATCATGCCACAAAGAAAAATTAACCCGCGCTTGGGGAATTTATTGTTCAACTTTTATATAGACTAGCAAAACGTATTAAGGAAAATGCATTTTAAATCTCCCTGGAACAACATGTCCTAGATCGTACATATTATTTCCTTCGTTGAATTGCGTAATGGACAAATGTTATCCATGCATTTTAAGTACAAAATGACCACTGTGGGCCCTTGTTACATTCACGTAAAGAATCGCATATAAAATATTATCCCAGAGGTTAAAACGGCCGAATCGTAATGAGGAACAGTGTCATTTGACATACAATATATGAGGCTCACCCATTGCTATTTGTAAAATTACAAGAAGTCAAAAAGTTAATTAGGTTGGTTTTTGAATTTCTGTGTACTTGTATTTAAAATCCATTGAAGATGTCAATCATGTATACAAATGAGCTATGTAGTAAAATGAATGATCTCATAATGCAGTGTTCGCAAGATAATTGATTGATTAGGAAGAAAATAGTTTTAAAACATTCCATATAACTGATGGCTTGTCATTTATTAATATGCCCTTTTATCAAAACAGGTTTTGTTAATCCTTGAATGTGTTACGTACAGTTGAATTTACGTGGAATAAGCTTGGCTAAGAGACAAAATTGTAAACAATTGCAATATTTTGCACTTAGTCAGCTTCTTTAAAGGTTCGAATATGAATACTTGTCCAAAAATGACACGCGGCAAGTCATCAAGATATATGATTCATCTATTTGTCTTCTTCAATTCAATTCGAACAATATCGATCGGGAAGGAAATATTTCTGAGACACAGGTTTTGGTCAGTCTTAACAGCCATTGTCTTGGAAAAATAATCCAACCCTTTGTACATATATACAGATGGCATTTAATTTTGATATTTTTTCTGTTTATTGTTTTTGTTTAAAAATATGTACCATCTTAGAAAAATACAAATGAACAGCATCTGTGAAATAAGAAAAATATTTGATATTTCCACAATAGAAATGAAAAACAACTGATAATGTTCATATTAAGATTTTAAATATTTGTATAAGTGACTGCCATTCCCCAACATTTATCGAGTAAAATGACTGAATTATTCATCAACTTTGGAGTAATATTCCACTTACAATATCCACTGAACTTAAAAAGAAAATGCACATAATTTAGACTATTTGCAAAAGATCATCTCAGAGAGGAAAATTATATAGCTATAGGTAGCACTAAATAAAAACAATCCAAATCGTTATAAATTAAAGAATGACAAGCGCAGTATTCAATACATCTTCAGAATTTGTAGACCTTAATGTGCAGCATTTAAATATTTATCAATGTAATTGTAAACAAATTGTAAAGTTAATTGTCTCTAGAAAACACAACTTGATTGCAAACGTCATATAATTAGTTTTCCATACTGATACTGCTACTGTATAAAAATTAATTGTTAATCTTCTAAAAGTGAAATGTTCTCCATTATAACGAAAAGTGCATCGGAAGTAGTATGTGAAATCCCAATAGAATGATATGCATGATTTGACATAAATATTTTCTAAGGGCATTACGCAAACGGGAAACTTTATGATATCATTCTGTAAATATATGCTTTATAAACTGATCCACTCCAGACTATTTATATTTCAAAAGACAAAAATTTATCCCTTAGCAAAAAATATGTTGTTTATTTCTATCATTGCAAGATCAACAAAACAATACAATTTTGTCACTCCTAACTAAATTGAGATAAGAATTTCGGAAGTTTTAACAGGCACCGGATAATTGTCAAAAAATAGCAAATTTACATAATATTAATATCTTTCTTGATTACTTAAAATGATTCTTCAATAATGCCTACTCTCTATATATTTATAACAGTAGTGTTTCCTTTTCTCTTAAATGATTTATATTTCGGATATGAACTCAACTTTATAATTTTATTACCAAACTATCGTGTATATGGGCAACAAACGCGTATTGCTTTTACATTTTAATCATATCGGTGAAATCCCAATGGGGTGCTAAGATGTTCAGATTGTTTTTAGGTTTCCTGTTTTAGTAACATTGATATTAAAATTTGAATTTGTACATGAAAAATCAGAAATTCTTATCTAATAACTTACACAATTGTTCTCCTTTATGATGCAAATAAAACAATTAACAGGTTGACTTGAAATATATCCTGACGATGAATTTTCCAACATTATGATTACCCAGGCATAATTAACTTAAATATTAAAGTAAACAATATCTAAATGTTTTTTATTGTGTTTCTATGTCTTTAAACAATAAGCTACGTTTGAATGAAAGGTTCGTTTCACTTTGTTCAACAATACCATAACGTAGTGACCAAAACATAATCAAACGCCTCATCAATCTTTATAATATTGTATCCATTTACTATACATAAAGAAGTCCCAAAGGCTGATTTGATGATTCACCACGTTACTGCAAAGGATTTTGATCAGGAAACATCAATGCTAAAATTGTATTTCACGGAACTACATTTATAATCTAGATAGTGTTTCTGCAATATTCTATTAACATCGATCTATATGCTCTGAGATTTGGGAATTTGCAAAATTATTATTAAAAACAACTGTTTCGAAATTGTTTATGTTATAAACATCAGTGTATTCGTCTTAATATCAATCAATATTTATTTAACATGTTTGAAGAAATTTAAATAATAGTTGATAACAGCATTGCAGAACATTTAGTTTAAAATATGTTAGAAATGGCTTACCTGATGATCCTTGGTAATACAATTTCTGATTATTTATGAAAAAACCCATTAATCCCTGACAGTTCAGAATACCATACAAATATAATAAATTAATCAAAGTCCGATAAATATTTATAATGAATGTTAATACCATGATCTTGAATACATAACTATCTTCAAACTAGTTTGACATTTACAATACAATTGTCCTATTCTGGTGCTTTTTTGTAATAGATACATTATCGAACTTTCTATGAAAATCATTCTCCTGCTTTGTTACAGCGTAAATGAAAATTAGAAATGCTTTGTTCTAGCAGAATTGTATTAAGAAATGTTTCATTGGATTAATACACGTTTGGCATATATCAGAGCTATGAACTAAAAAAACATATCCTTTTGCATCATATCTACGTACTGTAAATTATGTTACGTAATATATATTTAAAGAGTAATAGGATCCAACTAAATGTTAAATAGTTCGATTTTTATGAATAATAATTTGGACAAAAATTGTAAACAGAAATAATGCAAGTATAAAATGCACAAGAAAAAGCGAATACAGTCATCGGCATAGCACTGAGACATATCTGTTATATTGTCTTTACTACTTCCAAATTTACCACACAATCTTATTTCAAAACACATTTAGGGCTTAACAAACAATTTTCCAAACACACATGGCAAATATTGATATCTTTTTGATACTTGAACGAATTGCCAATCAATAAGATAACGGCAACTTGAAGGAATTACGCGGGCAAGGTCATGGCATCAAATAGATCAAATGACCTGTCTGTTAAACACAAAAATTTAAAATAATACATATACATTAAATAAGACAAAATTTAGACAAAAAAAGAAATGACCAGAATCTCCCAAGGCAATTTTAACATTCTATAACCCTATGTTCTTGGAACTAAACTCGCTGTAATGTTATTTGTCTGAGCATGCACTTTAATTACGCATATCCCTAGTGTTTACATTATTTCAAACATTTATTTACATTATTAAACTTGTTATTGTTCTTCAGAGGCACAGCCTGTTTGTAATCACCATTTAATTAAATTCTAGAAATACTTAAAGTGTGCCTTATTCTATCTACGTTATATATGAACAATGGATTTCTCGTCAATTATAGTGTAATATTTTGTATGAAGACAGTTCACAAATTAGCCTTTGACAATTTGTTGTTTCTCCTAGCGTATTGACATCTTAACGTTTGTCAGAAAATAAAGTTGAAGAATGTAGGAGTAATTATTTCTTAAACAACGAGTACAAGAAAGATAATAAGATTCTTAAAACAATGTTATCCGTATGTATACAGTAAAGTGAACTTTTCAGTTTACACGCAATAAGCACGCTCTGGAAAGAAAGCACGCACGTTACACGATATATGAACGATCTAGCTAAAGTTGTTAAACCCTAATATGATTACGATATTTTATTAAACATTTAGAAACGTTTTTATGCGTGCGTTTTTTTCCAGAGCGTGCGTATTGTGTGTAAAATTAAACGTTCACCCAACTGTATCATGATGCGCTAATATTAAAAAAAATCTTATTTAACGGGTTTGTCTTTATGCGCACTTCTGAACAAAATACTTTCAAACTGAAAAAAACTAGTTGTTTCTGAGGCATAATGTGCCTTTAAGTTTAATTTTTCAACTATTGATGCGCATATAAACACATGTTTGCTGAATTGAATAAAGAAAATGTTGCAATTAAATAGTAATTAAATCCATCCTAAGCGCATGTAAAATAGGATTAAAAACAATCCTCGGCGTAAAGCACGTCGAAATCCAGAATTCATCATGAAGTCACAAACTTTAATGTAAATGTCACAATAATATTTGTAAAATATAATATTTCTGTTCTTCAAAAGAGACACTGAACAACTTTTACATCTTTAAGAAACAATAAAATGAACAGAATAGAACTATTTAAGACATTCTTTTACTTTCCGTTAGAAAAAGACGCAAAACACAGTACTTTAACGTTTACAAGAACGCAGACGCTCGCTAAACACTTCTGGTGATAACAAACGCACGCTTTTAAACGCACGATAAACGACAAACGATACACGAAAAACGATAAAAGTTTAATGCTTGTAAACGATGCATGCTTCATCAAACGCACGTTGCACGATATACGCACGCACGATATACGAAAAACGCACGCACGAAAAACGCTATTTTATACAACCAAAACGCTCACCCTACTGTACTGTAATTTTACTTTAATGCATTTATAAACTATCAATATGGATATATTAATATACTCGTATATCTAAGGGTAAACAATTGAAAGTTCAGGACAGCATGATACAGATACTTTTATAATAATATGTTTCATTTAATTCTTTTCTATAACAAATGGTCATTCTAAATATATTTATATGTAATTCGAACATTGAATCAAATTGACATTTGTCCTGCCAGTTAGTTACCCGGAAAAGTCCGAAAATGTGGACTAACAGTCGAGATATGACGAACACTGTGTTATAATTGGCCTAAAAACCAGACATAACAAATACACATTTATTTCTTTTAAATATCAGATAAACAGTGATATACAATTTTGTTTCACTTGATATTATTTAAAGCTATAAATATGATTTAGAAAAGAGCAACACATGCCAAAACACCTCATCAATCTTTTTACACACATTTCTTTCCACATAAATGAGCCCCATTGGGCTGATATGATTTATAACAATGATTTGAGGCTTCCCGTTTTAGGAATATCAATACTTAAATTGAATTTTAATTTTCAAATAGCATTTTAACATATATGCTTTACAATTGGCATCTTTGCATCAGACAAATGTAGGACATGATTTATTGAATAAACATTATTTTATTTTATTGCTTGTATATCATGTGTATGAAATGAAAAGAGTGTTTACCGTATTTGTCCTCTGTTAAAACCGTCCCAAATACTGAATAATGAAACAACATTGAACACTACACATGTGACAATTCATTTGTTTATAATCAAATATCAAGCACATGCACACGTTCAGTAAACCATCAATTTGCCAAATGAATGTTTTATCCATTTAATACTTTTGTTAATTCCAATTTTGTGAATATATAGATGCAAAGTTACAGACGCTGTTTACTTAATTACTACTTCGTTATTGCATTAGTGACAAGTTCCGATGCGTGATTGTCTTTTTATGAGCGTGCATTCAATTAAAATTATTTTAATTAAACATTTCAGCGTATGACTCTTGTTCTTCATTTGATAACGAACGCATTTTACTAATCGATGGCAACTTTGCTGATTGCTCTGATACATCTGCAACCGAAATATCTGAAATATATCAATCATCTGTTTTGACAGACGCGTAAAACGTTTGAGTCACTTTACAAGATATTGCCGATTTATCAAAAAATTTAATTAATTTTATAAAAGCTGCATTCGACCAGACGAGCCAAAATATTTGTAAAAAAAAACAACTTCAAAAATGTAGATTTTCAGAGGTGTGAAAAGATTCAAGTTTGAAGTAATAATTTACATGTTACTACGATTAATGAATGATTTATTAGTATATATTACTATATTTCTACTGCGTGACTAACGCAGTTAGGACTATTATTTAATATTTTGTCATCTTTTTGGTAATTTACGTCGGTTGCAGGTGCCGTCTTTAATGTGTTAATGACTTGCCGCCAATATTTGCTTATAGTATGTTACAAGCATAGCACAAATCAGCAGAGAACTGACAGGTTAAGGGAAACGTTCCTAAAGGCCATTTGTGATTTCTGACCTTATGTTGGTTTTACTTCATAAATGTAAAAATGAAATGAAAGTATTAAGAGCTAATAAAACTGAAATTGAAGTCTTTTCGTGAAATAGGGATTAGGTAGCAAGAGTAACATTACCTAATTTATGCACTGCATAATTATATCAGATAAATTAACAACATATTTGAATATCAAAAATTACATTTAATTTTGTACATTAATACAGTTATAAATAATAATTAATAAAAAATTTATATAATTTTTTTCAAATAAAAATGAACATAGAAAGAAATAAAAGAAAACATTGCTTGGATAAAGAGTCTAAACGAAGAAAAACGATTGAAATTCATTTCAATGGATTATTATCACTTTATAACTTTTAAAGTAAATGTATTAAAAAAGGACTAATTGGAAAAACATATTATATGTATCGTTTCAATAAACAATACTATCTGTTTAACTGATAATCAATGTCATTTTATCAAATACTGGAGATTTTTCTCTAAATATTTAATGGTGACAAGTGTTATTAAATTCAAACTGCAAGCAAATTGATTAACATGTTCTCTTTCACATGATATCGCACACGTCTTCATTGATGAATATATCGAACACACGTCGATCTTCGCACGTATCTGTCTCAATCTATATTTACTATTATAAAACACTTTACCAAAAATGGTTTTACGTTTTCATTTCTTTGAAAAATCATACTATAAAGTGTATGTATATTTTTATGTGTATTATTTGTTAGAAACATTTTATTTTTCTCTTCTATGCCACGAATTATACCAAATGCATTTTCACACTAATGGGAAGCATCCATTATGCAGAAACAAAGTATAACAGAAATGTTTTGAGGAAATTACATTATCGTATCAACACCGTTTCATCAAGTCGTTTCATCGTTAAATACTTTAAAATATTGTACTTTTTGAACTAAAAATAAAAGTACACATTCAAAACGATAGTTATTGCATTTAAGTTTCTTAAAGGTTTCCTGATAGAACGAGTTATCAAAACTAAATGCAAATCCGTTCCGAGTATAGACTGATACAATATGAACATCCGTGAAACATAATTTTCTAGATTATATATGATTTATTCGTCCTTACCTGACAAATTATATCCAAATAAATCTAGTCCGACACAAACAATTTCAAGTCATCCATTGTTGATCAAAGTCATTGCAAGAAGGTAATACCTTCAATGCGCTTCACTATACAGAAATGTTTCATTAAACGAATTTAATGATTTATCTATTTAGTGCCGAATTCCATATGAATAGTATTGATTGTTGATTATTGATAGAATCTTCTACAAGTCAGTGTTGATATCTCCAAACATATTACATAAATGACACTCCGAAATGATTTACTTTCCCTTACATAAATTTAGGTTCTAAAACAGTTATTGCTTGCAATAATATCCGTTAAATGTCTCATATATCTGTAATAACTTGTTCAAAATATGTCTATATATTTTCCAAAACCTAATAAATGTGAATATTGGAAGAACTAGTGCAGATTAAAATCACAAGACCCTGTAAGACTAATTGAATTTGTGTCCCTCAAAGTTGTATGTTGATTGTTGTTCTTGTAACTACCATGTATTTTGATAGTTTTTGTTCACATCAATAAAAACAATGCCCAAATTTATGTATGAATATTTATTTGATGTCTTATATTAATGTCATGTTTGAATTTATTGTTGAATCATGTTTCCTTTTTGATCAAAATATCTTCCAAATTTTGATTTACTACAAATAGGCCTTTTGTTTAATATATATTGCAAAACGTGTAAATGGTACTTATTTCATAGATTTCATTTCATCTGTATACAGTCATATAAAACAATAAAATGACCTCCATATATTATATAATTATGTAAAATGAAAATGCTGCTATTGTAACATGAATAAAATCATTCATTTGTGAATATGAAATATGATTACAACATACAAGTGTAGTAAATAAGACATTTAACAATAATTTTAACAGGTTGTAAGGACCGTCCTTCTTCGTTTAAACTATCTTCTGAAACACAGTTCGCGTTCTCTCAAAATAAAATACAAGCACATAAAGATTACAATGTAACAAGGTTACCATTAATAATATTCTGATTTATTGAATTTTAGCAAATATATATTTCTTTTTCTTTAAGATCATAAATCATTACATTGAACATAAAGTACACTGTCTCAATAACACATTGTATCTCATCTTTGTTGAGAAAAATAATAAATCACATTAAGGATTGCCCTTAGCCAAATTTATACTTGATTGATAGGGTAAATACATCTAAGAATACCTATTGCAACAGTTTGTTTTATTTTCATGAATGAGTTTATTAACAATCTTTAGAATAACACAATTGTGTATTGTGGAAAGTTTAGAAGAAAAAACGAAAACTTGTTTTTATCGCCATGAATTTAAAAGATGAAAAAGTTAATGAAATTAATTTGGAACAGAGTAATTGTGTCAAACAAAATAAATGACTCAATAACGAGCAATGATTGATTATGAAAACTTGTAGTTAAAGTTATAGATTTATATTTATAAGTTTGATATATTAGATTTTCGGCTTCATAGGAAGTTTTAAGACATTATATGAATTTTGGACCTTCTTTGGTTAAACTAACGAAAGAAACAGGATATAATATTGCACATAACAAAGTAATCAATGTTTATACAAACTGTTTATGTGGTTTATGTGGATGATTCATATATCAAATATACATGTATCATTAACAAAGATATGATTTAATTTAGAGAAATCGGAATCATCCAATACGTTTTATGGCACGGCACAGTCATCAATTTGTAAACAAATTTCAAGGTCTCAGATAGATACAGAATACAGTATTGAACATACCCATTATTGTCGCGGTTTAAGAACATTTTACATATTAGCAGTATTAAAAGCAAAATATGTAACTGACAGGTAATAACAAATTAGAATTTACATGTTATAACTTACACTTTAACAAAATTTGATTAAAACGAATTTTTAACACTTCAAATCCAAGAGCTTTTATATCATTGTAAAAAATATATAAATACTTTTAAAGCACTTGTTTGTATTGTCTTTTGAGTATAGACTTAATAACGTTTTTCTTATAACAAGTATTCTATTGTAATGAAAAGACCCTATATCATTCATTCTACTTCTTTTGTAGATGATCAGTAACTAATTTTATATTCCAAAGTATCTAAACCACACGCATGCTTTACTTTTTCTTTTACCATTTCTCAAAGGCCATTGTATGGTCTAAAAGCGCTTTCACATTATATAAAATTAGATATATCTAATCATTTAACTGAATATTTACATTGATTATGTAGGCGTAACTGTTAGTACCCTTGCAAAACAAACTTAATCTAGATAAGTTATATACAAAAATATTAAGGTTCAAAAACGAATATGGAATTGAACTCCGGTAAAATTTACACAATGTCTGCATACTGTTACATTTTGTTTACGGACACTACCGAAGTGCTTACGCGTAAAGTCTGTATGCATGCTGGCTCTTTCATCATTATTACTAGAAGATAGTACAGTTTGTATGCCCTTTAGCTCTTGATGCTTATTACTAATTTTAATTTTACTGAATAAACGTTCAATGTATCGATATAGTATATAACATCATACCTGGCACATTTTAATGAATCAAAGAACAAATACACTTTTTGATAACACGGCGGGGGTAGTTAAGTGAGACTGGGTTGCTTGCATTATATTTAAGTAGTCATTTTTTCCCGAAATTTTGAATAAATAATGTCGGAAAGATTTGTGAGAATATACCAATATTACGTTTCCAATTTAGCATAATGTACTAGGACGTGAGCTTTCGTTAGATACATACAGTTGTGGTTCATGACAAAATTCATATAAATCATAGCTCAAAGTCGACATTGACCCGCGCTTGGGGGAATGTTATGATAAAATTATGTAAAGACTTACAAAATGTATTTATGGAAATGCATTTTAAATCGCTCCAGAACAGCATGTCCTAGATCGTACATATTTAATACATTGAATTGAATGGACAACGGTTATATTATCATTGCATTTAAGGTACAAATAACCACGCCCAGTGTGTCCGTTTTGTTACATTGACTTAAAGAATCGCACATAAAATATATTTCTCAGAAGTTTTAATGCCCGAATTATGCTGACGAACAGAATCATTAGATATACAATACATGAGGCTCGGTCATTGTAATTTGCAGTCAAAATGTTAATTAAGTTGGTTTTTGAATTTCTGTGTATCTAAAATTCATTGAAGATGTCGACCATGTAAACATATAATCCATAAAGCAAAATGATTGATTTCACAATGCAGTGTTTTCAAAATTTGAATGATTAGAAAGAACATAGTTTTAAACATTCCATATAACTGATGAGTTGCCATTTATTTATGTCTTCATATCAATATAAGTTTTGAGAATACTTATTGTGTTACGTACACTTGTATTAACGTAGAAATAAGCTTGTCTAACAGACATAATTTTTAACAATTGCAATATTTTGCACTAAGTAAGCTTCCTTCAAATTATATTAAGGTTTGAATATGAATATTTTTCCAAAACTGATACTCGGCAAGTCATCAGGATGTGTAATTCACCAATTTTGTCTTCTTCAACCTGTAACAGATCTTAGAATGTCAAAAACGTTTACTGTGTTTATATTTGATTTATTTGACTAAACATGAAATCATTCATCTTGTAAAATATGACATCAAGCAAATTCTAGCTTAAAGTTAAGATAAGGACACGTTTGTATCGTCAAATATTGATACTAATAACGATAATGAAATGTACAGATAAAGCTATATTCCATTATCATACAGCTTCATCAGACATTCAACAGTTAATGTTAGATGCATAATGACCATATACATAACAAAGTATATGCTTTATCTTTTTCATCAGCTAATATATATTTCCGTGTATCAACGGTGATGATTAATGAAGTCTATTCTACTATTGTCTGCATAGGCAAACCCGTTTGAAATAAATTCGCAACTTGTATGAAACAAGCTGATACGTTTCCAATATGAAGACATTCAATTACAGGATTATTTTTTTAACTATAAACACATACGCATCCGCTTTTCTGAGTTTTGAGCAATATGCTATTTTACAAATGAAGCAAATATTTGATGTCTGGGAAAATTAAGTAAGGATATAAAGCTTTAAACAGGATAGTTTTCTGGTTTAATTATATCGAACATGTTGCTTCAAATAGTCATAGTCAGTATATTAGACAAGCATTTCGTTTTTAAAACAAAGAAATATATAATGTGTAATAAATCCCTTTGTATTTTAAAATGTGTGTAAAATACCAATTGAATGTATTTCTTACTTCTAATCTTATACAGAACTGTAAAGGCAATGTCTCATGCAAAATATCTATATCAAAGTGGATGTGTCTACAATGGCCACATGTTTAATAAGTATTTAAATAATGATAAAAAATGTTTCATTTGGATACTTTTTCTTTCTTTCTCGGCATCTTGGCAAAAATTATTGAACGAGATTTAAGTGATGAATTATTATTAATAATAAAATGATTGCTCTTGGAGAAAAAAATCGACTACATAAAGATATGTAATATCTTAACTAACCAACAGGATCCATTTATTTATTTTTCTTTCGTTGTTTGTTGTTATGTATGATTACTACTAGTAATACAATAAACATAATTGTTTCAGGAATGTTAGACTTTTATTTATGGACCAATTCACTTTACAAGATGTTTCATAGCCCACAGAGAGGATGATATTAGAATATTCTGCTGAACCGAGTGTTGTCCAACGTTCCGTAGCCGAGATTAGAATTCACGTGACGTTGGCGAAATTCTTTTTCCTGCGATTTGACTTTTTCTTTAATATTTGATAACATGAAGCGTCTTAGCAAGAGAGTTAACTGGTACGCAACAAAATAAGCCCGGCATCCGGTATTTAGTTTTGAAATGTCAGTGGGCCAAAACCTTACCATGATCATATTAAATTTATAAATAAGACGGCCTTTCTGCTATTAGCATCTGCAGCTGGATTTTGTTTTTACAGTTTAGCTATAAACTTAATTTTAAGATTTTAAGACAGAGGCAAGAAGTGCTACATTGCAACAGTAATATATTTTTCAAACATGTTCTCCTAAAATAGAAGACATAAATTTAAAAAGCCAATGGAATCTTCTGATTATGATAAATCTGTTACAACCGTTTGTTTAAGTTTACATTTACATTTCCGATTCGTAAGTAGCAGACAAGAAAATTAATAATTGTCGATTTCTTATTTATCTGTCATAAAAGGACGAAGAAAAAATCCGATACAAATGGGAAATGTCTTGGCGCGAATATTTATTTGCGACTTTGAAAGAGCATATACCTCATTGGAAATCAAAGTATCGACTAAAAATGAAAATTGAAATAGGCACACTCCTGGAAAAGGAAATGTGTTGTTGTATACGTATCACTGTCAACGATCAGTTTTACTTGAAACAAATAACGATTGCTGTAACAATTCAATTACTAAGAGTAAAACGCTGGTGAATGAGAACTGTAATAAAATCATCGGTGCAAAATACATATGTTTTCATCGAAAACTTTACTATTTTTAAAGTAATTTAACTGTTTTTGTACAGTAAATAAAACACTTTATTTTTAATTAATAAGATATCTTGAGTAACGATTGTAAGTGACAAAGACAAACTGATATAGCAAAATTTTATTAATTAAAGTTTTTTTTTTCATTTAAAAATTTTACCTAATTACCCCAAATTGAGGAATTTTCGACTTACGGGAAAATAAACAAAAATTTTTTTGAAAATTTTTTTAAATATATTTTAAACATTATTGTTACATTTTTCAAAAAATAGAAAAAAGAAAGATTTTATGCCATTTAAATTTGCATTTGTCCAAAACCTTTTAAAAAAGACATTTGTTTTTTGAAAAGGGTATCACTGAAAAATTATGCAAAAAATGAAAAATCAGGAAAATTTTTTCAAAGGGAAAAAATTACCCCCACAACCCAATTTTTTAAAGGGGGACAGATTAAAAGTTTTAGGGCCCCCAATGCCCCGTAGGAAAAAATTATGAAATTAAAAAAGGGAAATTTTTAAAGGTTTTGAATTTTCCTCAACGTTGCTGAAAAAAAATTCATTTTTTTAAACACATCGGTGACTTTTATAAATTTTAGAAGTGTACATTATAATAATTATAAGATATTAGAATTATTCATAAAAAAGATCGTTATAAGATTCATTATTTACCATATGTAACCGGTTGTTAGTTGTTAAATGTTAAACCAAGAACACCCCCAACGAGAACGAATATTAATGAAACCTTATTTACAACAAACAGAATATTAAACAAACGTTTACAAAGGTCAATGTTTCAAAAATGAGATTTTGTCTTGTTACTGTGCAAAAACAAATGAACAGATGATAACTGCTACATTTAGACATTTTATCGTTGTTTTCTTACAGCTGTTTTGTTCCATACACAATTATATGTATGATATCCAACTGGAACAGTGTTTTGATACATTTGCCTGTATACTGAACACAACTGCTTGAAAATGCATAACTTGAAATTTCGTAGCTGAATGCAAATGTAATTGTTTTGTGAAGTCATTAGAATTCCAATAGTATGATTATATCTTTATAAATAAATAAGAAACATAATCAGTAGTTTTATTATATAACCAATATTGTTAGATAAACATACAAAGCTTAGGTTGTTTCAACAGTTCAGAGATTGCTATGTTTGCTATAAAATATATGCAAATATATCTTATTAAGATCGTTTTAAATTGTTAAAACTGAATACCAAACATTCTTGGTAGAAATCAATCACTTTCATTATTGTGCTTTAAAGCAAAGTGATTGATTACATCATGTGATGTTCCATAAAAACAGTTCTAAAATATTTGACTGACAGCTTGGCATATTTTCCGATGTCTTTACATGAACATCTTTTTGTAATTGGAGTGATATCCAGCTAAGTTAAGTTCAAGCCATTGCTAAGCAGAATTCCTTTTAAAGAAATGTATTTGATCACACTTTTAATTCATCATGATTTAGATATTAAAGAAAAGTCAGAAACTCATTTATGAAACAAGGATAAAAACTGAATGGAAATGACCTATATCTTATACATATAGATTTTTTTTGGTAAAAACAACTAAAAATTTAATTCAAATCTAGAGAAAATTTGGAACAAAAAACACCCGCAAATGTGTTGATGCCAAAATTCAATCCCAAAAGATGACAAAAAAAAAAGCAAAAAAGACGAAATTTTCCCTTTGGCCCTTAATTTTGATAATTTACACGGGGCTCCGGGGCGAGGGGTTAAGGGAGATTTCAAACATTGCCTCACGCGTGCGTTCGAACCCCAACAGGACGTTGGTTTTTTTAAGGGGAAACTATAAATTTAGTTTACAGAACGTGGTGCTTTACCCAGGTGCCCTTTTGGGGGCCTGAAATGTGCACGGAAGGGCAACGGGGGGTTCTTACTCCCAGAAAAGCTGGGAGTCCCCAATGACAAAACTGTATCGTGTGACGTAAACCCCCCCCCCCCCAAAAAAAAAAATAAAAAAAAAAATAAAATAATAATTACTATTTTCAAATATCCATCTCAAAATAGAGTGGAGTTAGAGTGTACTTCATTTGCAAAATAAAATTGCTCATTTATATAATCAGATACACTTTTGCTGTGTATTTATGTACATGACCAAGAATAAGTTTATTTACCTTCAGATGTACTGGTAACCAACCGACTACCTCAAAATGAGCCCTGAGAACGGGACTGAGATTGAGTATAAATCATCTCACCTTCTTATTCTGTGTGGCCTGAAGTCTATTTTTTAGATTTTGGCCCAACCCCATATACCAGGAGGCACACGCATAATCAAAATGACACGAAGAAACTTAAAGCTATTTAGTATACCTATTCAAAAATGAACTTTTTCAATATGAAACTTAAATTTTGCATTGACTTCTTAATTACCTGGCTATAGACTCACCAGATAGACATTGATCTAGGTTAGAACCTAAATATTTAACAGATTTTGTGGATGTTATTGTAGAATCACTACATACAATATTTAGTTGATCACGTGACCTAAATCTTGGTTTAGAAGCAAATAAAATGGACTATTTCCAAGATGTAACAAGAGTTTATTATCTGTGAGCCACTTACTCACACTACTGAGATCATCGGTAAGCTGAGAGGTAATATACTTGATGTTTTTACCTGAGCAGTAGTGAATTATTTTTTTAAAGGTTTAAGGGGAATAATTTGTTTGACGGATAGCATATCAACCCGCTGAACAACAGACAGTACACAAAGTTTGTTGACCATCAATTTGATATAGTTGCAAACTTTTTATTCAATTTATGTTTATTTTATTAACGCATGTATCAAAAAAGCGAATAAATAACTCTTAAGCTTAATTTGTATATTTATTGATGTGTAATTGACAATTTAACATCGACAAAATTAATCTCCGTAATTGTTTGCATATGCCGCTAACAAACGTTGTATCATTGGAATTGCGAATGTTCTTTTTTACTCATAACAATACTCATTAATTTAATACCAATGCCTAAAACAGCAAACATTAACGAGATAAAGACGTATAAATGAATTGTGTATTAAAAAATGAAGAACCTATGACATTCCCTTTGACAAAACAAATTGACAATTGTTCAAAGAATATTTAACTTACTTATAATAAAGAGTTTGCCAGAGTTTTCTAATTATAATAAAGATGCTGAATCCTTCTTTTCTATGCACTCCAGATATAGTAGACAAGTTAATTAAGAGCATATACTGCATCTGTCAATGTAGAAAAAAGGTGGAATAAATAGTAAACTCTCTGGCGTCATTTTGAAAATAGTAAATGCCATTATTTTAAAGTTTCTCATTTCGATGCTTTCAGGTGTCGAGAGTTTACAACAAGTCGTGCATTTGAAAGAAAAAGAAATGAAAATTTAGTAATTTTAACTTGACCATGTTATTCAAATAAAAACATGAAATCTAAATTTCTTACATAGATCAGATGAGACACTTAAAACAGATCTGCAAAAGTTAATTAAGAAATATGATAAGAAATAAATTGAAAGTCGTATTTGTTTACCGTTCGTAGTATAACAAATAAATAAATCAAAACAAAACAAAACCGAAGTGATCGGAAATTGCATTGTGCACACAAATTATTGGTCTAGACCATCATCAAATGGAACATTAGTCCCGAAAAATTCGTTCTACATTTTTCATTTATTGAGAGGTATTCAGATAATTATATAACAAAGAACATTGTCACATAATTTTATTTTCTCAACAATGCATTTTAATGATCGTATTAACCACTCTTGAACTGTTTGTACTTGTTGAGAAAATATAATTTATTATATCAATTTAAATATCATATCAAAACAGTATCACTTTAAAAATAACGCATAAAAATGATTGATAAGTTGACAATATAATTTTGACTGAAAAAAGTAGTTTTGCTATAATATTTATTATAATCACTGCAAAATATAACATTCATTAAATATAGCTAAATGATGTCGTTGTAAACTACATGTACTTCTATATAGAAATAATGATATTATACGGAAGTACAATGAGCGCTACAAATATATAACCGACATAGTAACTTACATATCTGTAGAATAAAAATTCCAATATAGCAATGTCAGCTAAAATGCGGATATTTACGTATTCCAAGTATATGTGATATGTAAAAGCATCGCTGGCCCAAGGATCGAAGGTGCTCCAACAATTGCAATAAATATCCAAGTACTGTCTTGATATTCCCGTTGAACGAAAACTATTTATTCTGCTTAATAGTCATTTCGTGTTTTATTCGAGTAATGCCTACTTTAAGAAAGGGTAATGTTTTCCTCACATAAACATATCAGAACTATTTATTGTACTGTTCTAAATCTCCATTGTTATTGTGAAAGTTCGTTTAACGGGAAATGATCTCATTCATACAATACAAAAGGAACGTTTATTAAGTACTTCCAATTCAAATAATAACACAATCTTATACTATGTTTCAAAGAAAAAGAAATACTATGCTACATTCACTAACAGCGAATTTGACTAGAAACACACATTTGATATCTTTAGAAATTAATTTAGTGGTAAGGCTACGATGTTTTCAACAAATATAACGTATAACGTTAGTTTATTTTTTTTTCTGTCGGTCTAATATAAAACTATAATTACATAATGGTCAAGCGACAAACATACATATTGTTGAGCTGAGTCATACTGCTTTATTATTAAGACATTGTAATTGAGGTAATAAAATTTGTATTTCATTTTGATATTTTTGTAAGACCACTATGCATTGCAATCATGTGCTCTATATTCTACTGCACTCTCTTCAACGTGTTATATTTGACATTTCTTGCCTAAATAATACCGGAAATTATTACAATTTTTATTTTTCATACTATGATTGGTGTCTTTTGTTCCCCTCAATAGTCATGCTAAAAGTATATTGATTTACATCTGAAAACTTATTCAACTTAGGTGACAATAACACAATAACTGTTAAAACTATTTAAACGCAAAAATACGAGCGTACATTATTTTTTGAAAGATTTGTTTTCTCCTTTTCCCTAGACAATGAATAAAATGTTTTAAAATTCAGGAAAGGGAAGAGTTTTTGAGAGCAACGAAGGCAGAAACAAATACTTTAAAATTACTCTCCTGTGTATCCTGTTAGATGTTCACTACAGTAACTGTTCATATCCGTACAGTAATGGTAGTAGTTCTGTTTTTTATGGTAGTGTATTCAGGTAGCTGCTTTTGAAGCGTTATAGTTGCTAATCGGTTC
The DNA here is from genome assembly GCF_026571515.1 of Ruditapes philippinarum. Lineage (NCBI taxonomy): Eukaryota > Metazoa > Mollusca > Bivalvia > Venerida > Veneridae > Ruditapes > Ruditapes philippinarum. The sequence continues at coordinate 50,330 of NW_026854970.1, forward strand.
TGTTGTGTATATTTATTTAAACCTCATTTAAACTTCATGCAGACACAAGTATATAAAATTATATAATTTTCAGAAATATAAAGTTTTGAATATATTAAAGTGTTTACATTCAATCATTACATATAACAGATATTCGTATCTAATATTAATAACAAAATTTACATTTACAATGTCCCTGGCAAATACATATTCTATATATATGGAATACATTTATATATAGAATATGTATTTGCCAGGGACATTTCAAATGCAAGGAACTATTGTAAATTATATATGCTTATTGTCTTTCTTCAGTTATCATATAAATCATAAAAACCTTTTTATGGAACATAATGAACCTACTAATTAAAAAAGGATGTTTTATAAAACAATGACAACATACCCTAATAAATAACAAAAAATCAAATACATGCTAGTCTATTCATGTTCTGAACAAAACAGCTTTATCTTTCTTGTTAAACAATATATATTATTTTGTGTATGACGGATGTTCCTGCCTATTAAGCGGCGGAAAGGTACATAAACAAATATTTGTATGAAAATGAGCTTTAATAAAATAAAGAAATGTAACCTTTTGATATTCTGTTTCTGTCAAGCAAATCGAGATATCAAAAAATAAAATAAAAAGTTTGATTTCACCTTTGGGTGTCACGAAAAAACAGAGCAGTTGGAAAAATCTTTAAAAATTAAAGAGGGTTTTTCAGACAATTCAAATTACAAGGGAAAACCCTCCTCAGAAATTTGGTTCATTTAAAATACTTTTGTTTATATTTTAAAAGAATGATAAAAGTCATTAAATTTACATAAAAAAATATTTCATTTATTCATTGATTTATTCATTAATTTATTCATTTTATTCATTTATGCACTTTTATAAAATAAAAAAACAACATTTTAAAATCTTTTGATTTATATTTTAAAAAAAAATGTCCTATATGTAATTTCTTTTTTTGCAAGCCGGCACAAATAGGTAATTGAATCCCAATTGAATTAATTTATGTGTTTTTTAATACGAAACCATGTTTTGTTTTTGGTCTAAGGTTTAATAGATATTTTTTAAAAAATAATTCAAAGAAAAACAAAAACCCTAAAAAAGATTTTAGCAGTAAAAAATTTACATGATACATTCAACAAATTTAAATGTCAAGCTTGGCGAGGGCCAAATAATTTAAAGAGAAGCTTCCCAATTTAATCAATTTTCCAAAAAAAACATAAAACGGAAATTTTTTTTTACCTTGGAAAACAGGCGATTCATTTTTAAATTTTGAAAAAATCGTGTAAGGGTTCACTTCGGAAAGGGTATCAAAAACAAAGAGTAAAAAATTGCCGCCCGGAAGGGGGGTTTTGTTTTTAATACATGTAAAAAGAAAAAATTTTAAATTAAAGTTTTAAAAAAAAAAAAAAACAAAACAAAAATGGCATTAAATGAAAAAAAAAACGAAATCATTTTGTTACGCTTAATTTCTAAAAATTTACAAGACATTACAATTTACTTATTATTTTTCCTATAGGCCCTTTTTACTTTAAAAGAAGTTGAAAGGATAATAAAATATGCTAAATTTTGCAACTAGGGGACTAAAACAGTTACTGCTAAATAGATTAGTAGTGAATATACCCATTATTGTCGCGGTTTATAACAGCTTGAGTTATACACATGTTTCTTTTTTCATAGAGAGGCTGTCTTGTAAATTTGATCGCCAAAAGATTAGGAGGCAAGCTTAAGTTACTTCAAGGGAATTATTCTAACAATATTGCAACCCTATTGACAGATTGATGTTTTCGAAGTTCACCTGTTCCCAAGAGAACATACATATTTTCAGGAATAGGAAGAATGGAATTTTAAAAAGTTTAGACACATGTATTTAAACAATAATTTACGCTTCTTTAAAAGCCTAAAACAAATCTGCTTTAATGGATTGTCTTAGTAAATACCTTCATTAACTTCGTCGCCTTAAGACAAAACATTATATAAAATAGTAGTAAGTAAGCACAAATATGAAATCGACAAGAGTAACAAATAAGCATTTACATGTACTTATTTTAATAAGTTTACATATTAATACAGTTTTTAACACATAAATTAAAAAAATATCTTTAAAGGATATCACATTTTAGTATAGACTAAATGACGTTTTGGTAAGTGCGTATTTCTTATAATAGTTATTTTGCTGTAATGAAAAGACTCTTTTACCATTCATTCTCCTACTTTTATAGATGATCCGTAACTAATGTTATATTCCAAAATATCTAAACCACACGTAAACGCTTTACTTTATCATTTACCATTTCCCATGGCCATTGTATGTTCTAAAAACACTCTCCCCTTATATAAGATTATATTTATCTAGTCATTTATCTGAATAATTACATCTTTTACGTAGGCGTAACTGTTAGTACTCTTGCCAAACTATCATAACCTTAATAGGTTACAAAGTTTTACAAACAACGTAACAGAAACGACTTTGGAATTGTACTAGGGTAAACAAAACAATGTTTGCTTACTGTTGCAATTTATTTATGACTGTCAATTTTAAAGTGCTGACGGATACAGCCTGTATGTATACTGGTACTTTCAACGCAAACAACTTGCATGTTGGCACTTTCAACACAATTACTAGACGTTTTTATAGTTTCTATGCTGTTTTAGTTTTGATGATTATTATCAATTTTAATTGTACTGAATAAACGATCAATGTATCTATATAGTATATTACATCATACTATGGCTATATTGGCTCATTTTTATGAAATCTAAGAGCAAATACTCATTTTGACTATACGGCGGAAGTGGTTGGAGTGGGACCTAGTGGCTGGCATTATAAATAGTCTTTCTTTCCATAATGTTGAATAATTATATGTCGGAAAATTTTGTAAGAATATACCAATATTAATTTCCATTTTAGCTCACAAAGTGCTAAGACGAGAGCTTTCATTAGATACATACACTTGTTGCTCATTATAAAGTCAAATAAACACGGCACAAAGCCAAAACTGACCCGCGTTTGATGGAAATTATTACTGAAATTTTATATAGATTTACAAAATATATTTAGGAACTGCATTTTAAATCGCTTTGAAGCAGCATATCCTAGATCGTACATATTTCGCATTATATTTTGGTTATATTATCCATGCATTTTGGATACAAAATGACCACGACCAGGGTGTAACCTTTGTTTAATTGACCTAAAGAATCGCACATAAAAACCTTTCATCAGAATTAATGCCCAACTCATGCTGACGACCAGTGTCATTAGACATACAATACATGTGGCTCACCCATTGCTATTTGTAAAATTACATGAAGACACTATGTTTTTCAAGCTGTCTTTTGATTTGAATGTATTCAAGATTCATTGAATAATATCAATCAATCCTGTATACAAATAAGCTATAATTCTAAAAGAAAAATGGTTGATTTCATATTGCAGTGTATAAAACATTCCATATAACTGATGGTTTTCCATTTATTAGCATGCCTTTATATCAGTACAAGTTTTAAGAATACTTTTTGTGTAACGCACAGTATATTTACCTAGTAATAAACTTGACTAACAGACATAATTTTAAACAATTGGGATTTTTTGTACTAAGTCAACTTCCTTAACTTGAATATGAATTCTTTTTCAAACATGATACACGGCAAGTCATCAAGATGTATGATTCACCTTTCTTGTCTTCTTCAACCTGTAAAAGATCTTGGAATGGCAAATAAAGTTTATTTACTTTGTCAATATTTAATTTCTTTGACTTAGAATGAAATCATACATCTAAAATAACTAAAATAGCTTAAAAGGTAAGATAATGACACATTTGTTTTATCAAATATTAAAACTTATGATGAAAACGTACAGATAGGCCTTTATTCCATTATCGTACAATTTCATCAGACACACATTCAACAGTTAATGTTAGACGCATAATGGCCTTATACATAACAAAGTATGCTTTTATCTTTTTCATCAGCTGATATATTTTCCGTTTATTAACGGTGATGATTAATGAAGTCTGTTCTACTATTGTCTGTATACGCAAACCCTTTTGGAATGAATTTGCAATTTGTATGAAACAAGCTGATGCGCAGTTCCCAGTTTGAAGACATTCAATTACAGGCTTTTCTTTTCAAATATGTACTCACATATACACATGTTATTCTGAGCTTTCAGCATACTGTGCTATGGTTAAAAAAGCAACTACTTGATGTCTGGGAAATATATGAAGGATATGAAGTTTCAAACAAGATAGTTTCCTGGATTGAGAACATCAAACATGTTGCTTCAAATTTAAAACTTAACTAAAATAATATGTCTCATAGTCAGTATATTAGACAAGTTATCTGTTTTTAAAACTAAGTAATAAATGCTGTGATATGAATCCCTTTGTATTTTAAAATGTGTGTAAAATACCAATTGAATGTATTTCTTTGTTCCACTCTTATACAGAACTGTAAACTATCTATATAAAAGTGGATTGTCTACAATTGTCACATGCTCAATCAGTATTTTAAATAATGATAAAAACCCAATTAAATGTATCATTTGGATATTCTTTCTAACATTGCCTTAATCTTAACAAAAAAATGTTGATCGAGATTTAAGTGATGAATGGTGATTTATAATAATATGCTCTATTATTAAAAAAATCTGCTACATAAAGATATGTAATATCTGAACTAATCAACATCATCCATTTATATATTTTTCATTCGTTGTTTGTTGTCATGCATGATATTTTATACAATAAACATAATTATTTGAGTCATGACAGGCCTTTCCTTATGGACCAATTAGCATTTCAAGGAAATATCACAACCAACCAAGAGAGGATGATATATCAGAATGTTCTGCTTACACAAGTGGTGTCAAACAAGCAGTAGCCGAAGTTGGAATTAGCTTGGGATTGTTGAATATTTTGTTCTATCACCTACAGTGTGATGTAATTCTTTCTTTAATATTTGATTACATAAAGCGTCTTAAAGCAGGTGTACATAAAACAGGTGTCAATTGCTGTATGGCAGCTGTAAAAAGTTACCCCGTACTTCACTTAAGTGTTGTTAAATTTCTCTGGTCCTTTAGGATCATTGATGCCAGCACTTTTAAGTGTTGAGAATTGAGTTCCGCGCCAGCCGGTGCCAGGGGTGTGAGGGATGTTGCACTTATTCATTATCCCTCATGTGAAGACTCAGTCAAATGGAGTCTGTAATTTTCATCTAATTTTGTTGTGAATAATGCTTCTGAGGGATCACTTTCAAAATGTCAGTGTGACTAAACGAAATGTTTCCATGTTTCATGTCATTTATCATAATATTTCATATTAAATATATTAATAAACTTATCTTTCTGCTGATATATTTTGTTTTAATGGATTTTATTTTAAGATATAGTCATGAAATCCTAGCTTGGAACAACAATATATACTTATCAAGCATGTTCTCTTAAAACCGAAGATATACAGTTTAAAAAGGGAGTTTCTGATTATGATGAAAATGCTAGAACCTGCTGTTTCAATTTACATTTCCTATCCGTAAGTAGCAGACAAGGAAATTACTAGTAGTTGGTATCTCATTTAGCTGTCATAAAAGGACTACGAAAAAAAACAATCCCGTACGAAATATGGGAAATATATCGGCGAGTATATTTATTTGCGACTTTAAAATAGAATTTACGGTCTGTATTGTATATCAAAGTGAAATATTTCTACAACAACAAAAAAGAAATAAAACATTCGAATAAAATGAAAAACGTTTTATGCACACTAGTAAAATTTTAAAAGAAGCAAATGTGTAATATTATACGTATCACTGTCAGCGAATCAGTTATACTTGCAACAACAATAATAAAAATAGTTGTAAATTTTCAAATATTCTGTAAATATAGGCATTGGAAACAAAATAGGTGCAAAATACATAATTTGTCATTGAAAATTTTACTATTTTTTATAAGTTATTTAATTGATTTTCGTAAAGTCAGGAAACATTTTAAATAACCTAAGTGACGATTGTAACTGATATAGCTATAACTTATGTAATTAGAAATACTTCATTATACAAAAATAGCCTGGAATTTGGCAAAACTTCACTTACAGAACAAATAAACACGCTTCTATTTAAAAATATTATATAATATTTCTTTAAGACATCACTTGTTACATAATATGTTTTCAGATAAAACGAACAAAGAAAACGTGGTGTATGCTCATTATTATTGTCAGTTGTCGAAACAGATTAAGACACACATTTATTTTTTTTTTGTAAAAGTATAACATGTAAATTTGATCGACAAAGAGATGAGAAATCAAGCGTAAGTTAGTTCTTCAAAGGGAGTCATCTGACACGAACTTTCTAACATTAATGACAGATTAAAATGTTTTTGGCGTTCCAATGTTCCCCCGAGGACATCAAAATGATCGCAAATAGAAAACTAAATGGAATTTTAAAGTGCTTTGAATGTTCGTTACAACGTTGTCGGATTAACAAATTCTATTGTATTTAAACATTGACTTTTATAAATATTAGGACTGTACATTTATAGCATGATTTTAAGATATTAAAATGATACTTAAAAAACATTCGTTATAAGATTCACAATATGCGATATACTACCGATTGTTAGTTGTTAAATGTAAGAGAACGGACATTGATGAAACTTCAATTCAACAAAAGAATAAAAAGAACAATTTGGAAAAGTCAGTTTTTCAGAAATATTTTACATAAAAAGAGAGCTTGACTTGGTACTCTGCAAAGATGACTCTGTACAGAATATAAACTGCTGCATTTAGACTTTTTAATCGTCATGTTTTCTTGCATCACTTTTGCTCCAAGAAGTATGTAGCATACACAAGTATATAAAATAATAAAATCAAATTGGGGCAGTCTTATGATTTATTTCCTTGTATACTGCAGACAGATGCTAGAAATTTCCTAGTTCAATGCAAACGTAATCGTTTTGCAAAATCATTAACGTTTCAATATGTTTGATTATTCTTTATAACTAGATAAACAAAATAATTAGTAGTTTTAATTCAAAAACCAAAAACTGTATTCAAAGAAGAAAAAAAGGCAGTTTTGATTGTTTTAACATTTCATCGTTTGCTTTTTTAAAAATTATATGGAAATATGTTTGATTAAGATCGTTTTTTCTGTTATGAAACTGTATACCAAACAGTCTTGGTAGAAGACTTACTTAATATTAACCGTATTTGTGTATCG
>NW_026854971.1:0-49951 GCF_026571515.1 Ruditapes philippinarum
CCCCAAAATTGGTCAGTGCGGTCCCAAAATCGGTCATTCCGGTCCCAAAATAACTTTTTTTTCAAAGAAAACTACTATTTAAGTCATTTTGTTGTATGATGGAATAAAAATGATTTATTATTAATTGAAAATTATTAACTATAGAACAATAGTAAAAAAAACATGAACTGGCATAAAAGTGTCGGTAAATTTAATTGCGCCGATTAAGACTTTAATACGCAAAAGTGATAATGAATAATTATATGACATCAACAATTATATGTTCATCAACATTAATTCAGATGTGATAATCAAACAGTTTAAAGCAATCAATTAACAAAAAAGGTACAGCCGTGAAAACAAATCCTTGTAAATGTAAATTGAAGATGGTTTCGTGTGTTAATGCGATAATTAGGAAGAAATGCATAGAATTTCGAGTTAAAAGGTCTGTATAAATTAAGTTTCCAACAATCTTTTTTTCAGTTCATTTGAATGTTTTTATTGAATACGTTCATCAGTATAATTAATAATTGTTTCGTTTTTTATTAACTTATTTTCAAAGAATATTTACCGTGTAAAATATATCGAATATTACTAAGTGTTTGAAAAATTGATAGTGTTTTGTGTTTAATCACTTTATATCATTATGACTGATAACTGTATTGATTGTGGATATATTGTGGATGACAGACAGGAGGCAGTGACCTGCGATACCTGTGATAGATGTGTAAAACAGGTAAGCTTGCATTTATTTTCCTTCGTATATATTATGTATATTAATTAATTTCAAAAGCATAATTGGTCAATGTTGTTCGTGAAACAGAAATGATCCGATTTATTTTCTATCATAAAACTACAAAATATAACAAATCGCAAGTAGAAATGGAAGTTGGAATTGCAGGCGTATCTGTACATTGTAAGACAGATTCATTCTGTGACGAATTACAACAAAAAGGTGAATACTATAAAACTCAATAATGTCTGGATACTTTTTCGAGATTAATGTACAATCTAAGAAAAATGTAAAATTGTCTCCTTTCTGAAATGCAAAATATATAAATCTTGATTTAACAATTTATTTCAACATTAAGTATATATCTCATATTGTTAATTGCTAAGTCTCATGAAGATATATTGTTAATGACTTCTCTGAACATTTTGTACTGTATTATGAACAATTTATTGTAAAAAATGTTTTACCTATATACATTTTACCTATATTTTATGTATTGAATAAATCTTGATTTAATATGTATAACAATGTGTATTGTCACTCAATAAATAAAGAAATACATTAATAAATTTATTGTTGTGGACAAATCTAATGACACGTGCAAATCTTTACCTACCTGTGGGTCCAGCGATAATTGCATTATCTCACTTATCAAAACTTTCACACAATTAAAGACATACACGTTATCTAAATTGATATATATATATATATATATATATATATATATATATATATATATATATATATATATATATATATATATATATATATATATATATATATATATACATGTATATATATATATATATACAATCAAGTATAATTAATATTTCAGATACCTTCCATTGTTTTGCGAGAATATTATCAAGTTTCCGGTCAAGAGTAAACAAGGTGGCCATTTTTGGTCTCAGCGATTTTTGACATATTTTCGCAGCTAAAACACATATTATCGACAAAATGAACCATACGAACGTACAAAACGCTGCAAAACTTTATGAACAACAACATGTAAGTGATAAATCCCTGAAATTTCACCCGTCCGTACGTCAAACCCATTTTCTGTACTTGGTAATATGGACACTGCTGACGTGGAAGTTTTTGAAGACAGCCAAAATTTAGGTCTAAACGTAGGTCGAAGGCAAAAGAGAAATAGAATTAGCACCGGGGGGTAAAAGTGGTAATAGTGGACATGATATAGCATCCTCAGAATTTTGTAACTTATCCGTGGATGAAAAGCTATCAGTGTTGTATACACAAGTGCATGAAAATCAGTCAACTATGTACACAATGGAAAATAAGGTCGACCAATGTTTACGTTTACATAGTAAAATGGATTCCCTTGAAAAATGTGCAACTTCACATGATAATAGACTTAAAATACTGGAATATAAATCCATTGATATTGAAGCCCGTAGCAGGCGAAATAACTTGATTTTTGGCGGATTCGACGAAAAGAAAAATGAAGATTGTTCCGCGATAATTTAAAACTTTATCCGATCGAAGCTAAAAATAATGTCATCAACTACAATTGAATGAGCACATAGAATCGGTAAATTTGATAAAAGTAGTAGAAGACCTATAATCGTTGCTTTCAGAGATCATCCGGACACAGTATCCATTATATCCAACGCACACAAACTGAAGTATACCAATTATAATATTAACAGAGACTTTCCCCAAGAAATAACAAATGCTAGGAAAAGTATATGGAATAAATATAAAGACCTTAAATCAAAATTCCCTGAAAGAAAGATAACCCTAGTTTACCCGGCAAAGGTCATTATGGATGGTAAAGTAGTGATAAATGCTTTTTTCAGATTGGGACTATTATATACGCGGCAACCGAATCACTCCTCCATTGAATGAAACTAATCAATCCACTGGCAAGAGTGACTCATGCTGGACAGACGACAAAAATAAACAATCAAAGGGCTGCAAGCTCTGTGGTATTTTCTGATCTTTGCAATCTAAATCGTACTGTATATCTGTATTTGTTTTCCTGTATAAGTTTATTTTTTGGCGTCCTCGGCGCGGTGCCTCTTTTGGAATGAGAAAGGGCGACAGCAACTTCTCGAGCCTTTTAGTCGGACATAATAAAAGCCGTTCATTCCGACCAGTATGAGGGTGCTTGATTCCCTGCGGTCTGGAGACCACAGGGTATAGGTACGCGTTTAACTTTTGAGGCATGGAGGAGCACGTGACCTGTTTTCGGTACATGGAGGAGCATGTGATCTGTAAACCGTACATGATTGGTTAATTGACCTTTTCGGAAACCTGGATAAATACCGTTTGCCGGTACGTTACGGATAATCCTCTAGGAAATTAGACACCTTATTAAGAACAAAAAACTATCACGTGATATTTTTAATTTTTTATAATTATGTTTAAGGTGGAAAAACTTGAATGATGTGTTTGAAAATTATCAATGTTTCTTTAATATGTATCTCAAAATGTTACAAACAATAAATTGTTCATACTGAAAATCTACAAAATTAAAATATTCGTAGTGGCATCTGCCATCATAAATACTTGTGTGTTTACTTTATTTATTTTTTTTTGCTCGGAATTATTCATAAAATGGTAGGCCTATTTAATTATTTTCTTAAAAAAGAAATAATTGTTTTATGTTCGACCTTCTCCGGTCATCAACGGTCACCAGTTTCCAAAGACCTTCTTCTATATTAATCGATTACTGTCAAATATATTCCTGATACAAACGTTTATTTATCCCCCCCCCCTTGAAAATAGTTAAATAAAATAAAATATATTTATATCATTAAAAACGTTCCCCGCAGGAAACCATTTTACTTATTATTAATTAAAAATGAAATGTCGCGATATATACAATGAATAGCGAACTGGAGCATTTCGCAATGCAAACATTTTCAAATGAAATAACCTTTTCCGTCAATAAATCGCGCTCTTCGGGGTATTTTTATTTATCATTTTGTAGTACACAGTGGGTTATTATGGTTCATGTATCCGAAAGCTGAATAGAATGATGAGTTGGTGACCTATATATAACCGAAAATCTATTTATAGAGGGATGTATTCCTATCGTTAATTCCCGGTCTCTCCTGGTCTATTTTGACCGGAATTTACTAGTGACCGGCGAATAGTACCACACGTTTATTGTCCGGTCTCTCCCGGTTTTGGAGTAGTTGTTTGATATCGTTACAGAACAGAACAAGTATTTACAGTTATATAAGTTTTTTTCAAAATGAATGTTTGTCACTTAGTTTGGTTACAATAATTAATAAACACAGATCAACTCTCAAATTTATTGATTATTTTTATACATAAACATACAATTCGAAAAAAAAACCAACAACAACAATAACATGTTTTATTTTATCTATATGAGATAAAAACAATAACTATGTACAATAATTGAGAAAAAATGTACATTTTTATGGTATTAATATGACACTATCAACTTTGAAACATTTTATTTAATTTGTTATTCGTGTTTAGTAAAGATGCCGAGGAATTATTCAAAGTTACACATTAGATTTTATGAATTATTCAATTGATTGATAATTTAAAAAATGATAAAGAAAAATACAAATGTACATGTATATGTTTTAAGAATAAACAATATTATATATTAAAAGTTTAACCATAATTTACTGACTTTCCAGTTAAGTTTTTACAAATTACAATCGTCGGTCAATATGACAATTAAATTCTTAAAATAGTAGTAAACGTAAAAACTCAGTATTAAAATAGCACATAAAACACAAAAAAAGAAAAGAAAACAATATTCATAAAATCTGTATTTTTTTATTACAATTATTGTATAATAAACAATTATGCTCAACATGAGCAACATGGTAATGTAACCAGTGTCATATTGTTAGTAAGTGTGAACAGATACCTTTAGAGGGGGTCTTCGCTAATAGCGATAACATAATAAGGGACAAGTGTGGTGTTGATCATGCATTACACATATGGATTATAAATGATTGTATACATCTATATCCGTTGCTAAAAAGTCATTTATGTTCATTTTTTATGATAGCCACACTTTATCCTTGCATATCGTGGCTATTTCCAACAGACACTAAAACAGAAATTAAAAAAATGTTGACTCGACTGGGATTTGAACTCCAGACCTCTCACACATTAAACGAGCGCGTTACCCCTGCACCACAAACAGAGGCTGAATAAAATCAAGTCATTCTTAATTTAGAATTTCCATTGCATTTCGGGTTAGGGTAATTTCGAGGTATTTTGTTCAGGGTAAACCTGTTGTTTAAAATTGAAGTAAATAATTTAGCAAAAATCTTCTCGCCCAAACAGTCCAACATGTAGGAACTATATATTCAACTACTCGGCAGTCAGATTTATTTGTGTAGTATTCGGTAATCGACATCGCTAAAAATAGCATTTTCATTCATTAAAATCATATTCATCCGCGTAATTTGTGAGTGTGCATTTATTGACAATTCTATAAGCCAACGCTACTTTTAAAGTTTGAATGTGTAGTAATTTGTTGCACACTTGTAACAAAAAATTGTTCTTTCTTTTAAATTGCTGGTTTTTAAGCAGTTTTGAGTGAGAACTACTTTGCGTTGTTAGGACTGTTAGGAAATTTTGTGTTAGACCGTGGATGTTAGCTATGTATTTATCTGATCTTGCGATCAGAAAATACAAAAACACTACGAGCAACGGGCATTTGTCGCAAATTAACGTGTCTCCGAACTGCACTGTTCATTGTCGACGGCAATAAATATCTCCACCGCCGTTCCGTGACAAGCGTAGTCAAGCTCCCAGAAGGAATTCTCAACAAGGGGCGTCTGGGACCGAAATCAAACGTCCGTGGGCAAGCGACAATAACTCAAATGACTTAAATCATCCCCGTTAGTACAGCAGGGGGAATGTACGACGTAGTGAAACTGATGGCAGTTTGTTTTTGCGGCACAAATTGATTGCGTCTGAAAAGGCGATTACACTATCCAGAATTTGTTGACTTTATAAATAACTATGATTTTTTTCTCTGTTTCAGAAACGAATACTGATTAATATGATTTTGTAGATATTGATGGTTACTCTTTTCTAGCAAAACATTGGTCTAAAAAGTACAAAGAAAGTCGGGAGGCATTGGTATCTATATACGAGATAATCTTTTTCCTTATGTCGATTTATTAGAAAGTAACTAAGAATATGTCTTATGGGTCTCAATAAAAAATGAAATTGTCGGTTAAAGTGAAAACTTAATACATGGATGCGTTTATCTCTCTCCTGAAAAGTCGAGATTTTTTAATGAAGATGATTGGTCCTAATTTGAAAATGAATCAATGTGTAGCAAGTTCAAATACGTACAAATAGCTGGGGATCTTAATTCACGAGTAGCTTAGCTTAATGATTTCATTCCATCTGAACCGTTTCTCAATGAAATCTTTGATATTGATGTAGAAAAGGGTGGGAAAAAGATAGAAATGTAGGAAATGTACTTTTAGGGATAGGTCTGTATAGATTATGTAATAGCAACTGCTGAGTGCTTTGATAAAGTAACCGACTTTGTAGTAATTGAAACTGATTCACTTTTTTTCTGATGGCCGTAATGCCTTACACTGGTGTATAAATTCACAAATAAAACATTTCGGCAAAAATGAGCCAACAAAGCTGCACAGCGACCTAATTGGGACCCTAAACACTCGATTAATTTTAACAGTAACATAGATTTAAATAAACTTGAAAAAATTTAGGACCAATTGAACTCGTATCCACAATCACAAAACACAGTTGAATATATAACAGAAGAATTAGGTTTGCTGTTCTCAAATGCCGCAAGTAATACCTTTCCTAAAAAGTCTCCTTATAAACATAATTCACTTAATAGTTACAATAATACAACACATAAAGCATGGTATGGACCTAAATGTCACCAAGCAAGAAACCATTATCATAAAGCTAAAGAAAAATATAGGCAGACACCAAATAACGACAATAAAATAAACCTACGAAACGCAAGTAAAAAATATAAACGAACAATGAATTATTACATAAAGAAACAAAATTTTTTAAATGCAAATAAACTAAGATCTCTTCAAGAAAAAAGTCCCAAAAACTAGAAAGTCAGAACAAAGTAATCTGGAGTATTTTGAAATTTAAATAAAATTACCTTTTTACCCCACCCACTTAAAAACACATTATCCTAAAAATTATACTAAAATGATAACTTTCATTGGCACATTTGGTTTGCAAAAAAAGTTGTTTCTTGTAATCTGTCGTAAGAAAACAAATCATTATTGAATTGCAAGAAAAAATAGAAAATGTAAAGCACATATTTAAAAAAATAACAGCAATTTTTAGAAATATTTAACCTTAATTATCGGTTTTCATCATAAAAATCCTACTAACATTATTAATAGATACTAAAACTAAATTTAAGGAATATATTTAATATTCAAATGTTTAAAAACAACAATGTTTAATAGTTAATGCTTGCAAATTTAAGTAATAAATAATAAATGATTATTTTCATATTTTTGGCGGCCATCTTGGACGCCATCTTGGATCTCTTAGTCCGCCAGCATTTGTGGAAAAAATGAAATCCATTTTCGTAATCTAGGGACCCAACCAAACATTTTGATATATGAAACCTCCTGTTTATGATCCGGGACCAGTTATTCCCCTAAATAAGCGACTTATGTTAATTAAACTTTACGATTGTTACACTTTCAAAATTGTCGTGAAAATAAGCATGAATCTGGAGGCACGCTGCTTTAAAATTTGTATATCAACTGCTTATATGTTCAGCCATAAATCACAGAAAGGTTTAAAATCAAACCGTTTCTTAAAGTGAAATTGGTCTACAATGCACATTTTTTCATAAGTATATATTTCAAATGTTGAACAAAAACAATAGAAATGTATCATTTGGATATTCTTATGAATTATTATTTGGTGGAAAAAAATGTTGATAATGTTCTAAAACCGTGTCTATTCTAGGAATCGAAAAACATGGGGGATTTTTTATCGAAAAGTGAAATTTTATTACACCTGTTTTACACTTTTCCTTCGTTCTCAATAAAAATACGAGGGTGGAATCCCCACATCCACCTCCTAGAATAGAATCTAAGTGATTCTATAAGGAATAATGATATTTTGCTCTAGAACAAATTATTATCTGCTACATGAATATAAATATAGTTTTTTTTTTTTTTATTAAATTCTCATCCATACATAACAACATATTAAACATTTCAATTACAAATTATAAAATCATAAAGTTGCCTAGATTACAATCATATTGAAAGGGAGACAACTCATCGACCCGATACTGTAAATACTATAAATATGTACTGAAGAGTTACCTTTCTTTTCTATGCTTATTACCATTGTCACAGTTGAAATTAAGAAATCGCTGCTAATCTCGTTCGGAAAGAAATTCCAATGCCCATAGCGTTTTTGCAAAGAACATCATGGCTTTATCTAAAATAATGTAATAAAAGTACTTGAACTGATCAGCAGCTGTTTCTTAGCATTTAACTCTTAATCAAGTCTTATCAAGGTATACCTGACAATGGCAAATATCAATATACGTAGACTGTTAATAACGCGTGCTTATTAAAAAAATAATTGTTGTGTTTTGTTCTTTATGGTATATTTCTCGATTAAAATAACATTACTTTACTATTATAGTTAAAAGTTACACGGCAATGATGAGTATAAACTTGAATTACTTTTGTATGCGCAGCGTTCGCGTAGGTGTTGCACGCCTTACACTATCGCCTTTGTCAATATGTCATCTGCCGGTGAATATCACATTATATTCGACGGCACACTAGTTCAACAATTAGTGTATAAAGTTACATGAGAAAGAGAGAGAGAGAGACAAGTAAAACCGAAGCAAGATATACATGTACATGTATTCCCCATAATATGTTCATTGCAAACAAACGTTTTAATCAAAGTCACAGAAGGCGCTGAATTTGGTTGGGTATCAGAATGTCAGAAAGGTGAAGGTCCAATTTGTTTGTATAGTATCACCAATGAATGTTTCCAGTGTTATAACTATAGTAAATTGGCTATAAGACTTTATTACAACACTGATGTTTCAATTCAAAGTTTATTTGGCATAAACAATTAATTTTTTTTTTTAGAATAAACTGGCCTGTAGTTGGATTTGAACTCCAGACCTTTCGCTTCTAACGCGAGCGTGTAGACCCCTCGACCACGAAGAAATTATAAGATAGCCGTCTGAAGAAACCACATCATTCTAAATTAGAGTTTGTAACCCTTAATAATTTCGATATATTTTGTTCAAAGTAAACCTGTTGTTTAACACTGATGTAAATAATCATGGAGCTTAATATTAGCATGTATATCTATAAATATAACACAATATTAGAAATATTCGACCAATCGAGAACTATTTTTCCTTTACGAAAATTAATGCGCCTGTCATTTGATAATGTTTACGCAGTGATCTCCCCTTAATTTTTTCGGCGTTAGTGTACCTTTAAAGGGAAGTAACCGCTTCGAGGAGTTTGGACTTCCTCCGGCATTTGCAAATAAGAGCATCAGGGTCTGTAATTTCGCTTCCATTATTTGTTTGGTCTGACGACCCAAACAAATAAAAAAAACACGAAAAGAAATATCAATACATTATTGCGCATAACGAATAATGTTACTAATGACTATTTCAACCGGTCACATTTATACCTATGAGCTTAAAAAATTAAACATTTCAATCTATAACGTCTATACATAGGCATGTGTAGGTGTATGTGTTTTAAGCGTATGAGGCTGAAAATATTTATTATATTTATTATGTTTATATCAGCAGTATACGACGTTGAATATTTCTGCCGAATGTACATTTATTTAGAGTTTATTAAGTTGAACATTTCAAACTATAGCATTTTTATGTTTATTTGTTTTAAATTATAATATACAAGGTATTTCATCTATCGCATTTGGTATGTTTATATCTAAGAGTATATATAGGTTGAAAAATTCAACCATGTATATTACTTTGCTTTAGCGAGCATAATTATGATTGTATACATACAAAGGGTATTGTATTGATTATGAATTGACTACGTATCGAATTACATAAATTTCTTTTCATGTAAACGTGTACAACTATGCATCGTTATACAAGTTTAAAACCTCCTTTTGTACATAATTATACCCATGTACTATAATATGTTATTTAGTAAAAATCTTACATCCATACAATTTTTTCTCTCGTTTATTTTCAACTTCTATCACAACAATCTCCTTTATGTGCTTCCATATACGAACTATAGCATACATGTATATACAGTATAGTTATTTAAGTAAACCTTTCATGCATTATGTACCCTACTTTCATTGCTATAAGTGAATGTTGTAGCTGCACAGATGCAATTAGTTCTACCTTTAAGGCTTATTTCAGAAACTTCAAAATAAACCATCAAGTAAAGCGATTGCAGTAGCAAAAAGAAGTAACTTTGATTTTTTTTTTGACGTCATCATTTATTTATTTTGATTAATTCATCCATTATCATATTTGTGTCGTACATTTCAGGCCAAGTAATTCCGCAAGAAGGAATGTCGTGTCAAAAAAGTGTGCTCAACAAGGTGTTTACCCAAGGTTTCTCATCGGGAACAAGGCTCAAGCAAACATTTTATTAGTTGCCGCACTGGGTAAACACATAAATTTCGGTGATAAAGAGGGAACAGAACAAAAAGTACATCATATCGGACGTTTCAAAACTGACGTTGGTTCATCCAGCAGAACTGGGAAAGAAAGGAGACTGCGGCAGCCAGGAGGGTGGTCGACCCAAATTCTGGTATGTAAAAAAACAACCAGTCTGAAAGGAACTAGGAGGTTGTCGTGAGGGGATGACGGGGCTTACCAAGAGACTAAAGCAAACAATGGTTTGTTTGTTTGAAATGGGTTTTACGTCGCACCGACACAGTAAAGTCATATGGCGACGTACTGGTGGAGGAAACCTCAGGTGCCCCTTCCGTGCATTATTCAGGCACGAACGGGCACTGAGTAGAACCACCGACGTTCCGTAAGCTAGCTAGATAGCTTCCTCACATGAAAGAATCCAAAGTCCCTGTTGGATTCGAACCACAGCTGGTGAAGGGCAAGTGGTTTGAAGTTAACGACCTTAACCACTCGGCACGGACGCCCACCATGGTACAATAGTATCTATTACATCAAAATAGAAGAGGGGTTCCTAGATTATGAAGACATGGACTTTTAAGTGTTTTCGCCTAAAAAAGTGTATATACAGTGTTTCGCGTGATAGGGTGTGTATAAACAGTGTCTAGTGTTTCATTAGTGTTTTCGTCTTTTGTATTCTTTAAGATAGTGGTTATCTAATTTCGTATTATATTGTTTTGTATGGGTTAACTATTTAATTATCATTTGAGCATAATTTAGTAAAATATTTTGAAAAAATTTTTTAAAGAAAAACAACGGAGGTGTGTAGTAGACCGACGTTGTTTCGTCTGCATGCCGCGATGGTTACCGATCTTGCACAGAAACTTCCGTAACTGAGTAGGATACTCCCGTTTGGGGTTACCCCTAGTTACCTATAATACAAGAAGACTATTGGCTGGAAATATTAGTATCGTCGTAAAAATGACCCGTGCACAGGTAAGGCCTACAATAAAGCACGCTTTTTGAAAAGTTCGGGGAAGAATTACCTAAATGATTTTATCCCCCAACCTCGAACTTTCGACTTCGAAAAAATAAGGATTCCTCTTCAAATATCATGAAAAGGTAGAACAGTTTTCTCTTATTGACATATAAAAAATTTTAATATTTTTTTTATATAAACATCGCTAAATTTGTTCAATTTATTTTCCAAAAAATCTAAAATTCTAACAAATTTTCCACCTATAAATTCGGGGCACTTTGCCTAAGCGGACATTCGAACCACAAACATTTCCCTATAAATGTACATCCAAAAAGGAACATCACACAAATTCCCGTCCTTAGCACAATTATATCTTGTGAGCTACTGATGAGTATATTTCATTCAGCGTATTAAATAAATTTAGAAATAAATCTGTTTGAAAGGCACATTATTTATGCAGAAATGCATTATAACTTTTTAATTCTTTAGAAATGTCAAACATGTATTTAATATTTTTTAGTAATGTGTTAAGAACATGTAAAATGTGTAACATCTTAAGAAAGTAACGCTTAACAGTAATGTGGCGTAAAGGTTGCAAAAGAAAGATAAAAAAGTATTTTGACTTCCGTACAAAATACTTATTTTCTATAATTATGTGAATTGCCAACAGTGCAGAATTAGTAAGAGAGTTGATGAATATGGATTATCAGTATTTTATTGAAAACTGTAACAAAAAACAAAATAAAAAGATTAAAAAAAAAATTAAAAAAAATATTGGTCAGCATTGGTGACCATGACTTATGAGCCCGTGACCCCTAAATTCAATTTGGATGTCAATATCTGTCTAAATTTCCAATGCACTCTTTAAAATTTTAGGGTATTTAAAATATATGTTCCAAGTTAAATTTATCGAGACAATGTGGGACGGAAAGGGCCGGATCAAAAAATTGCAAAAAATAAAGCCCCTCCTAAAAAAAAACACAAAGGAAAATATGGGTTTAAAAATTTTGGGCGGTAACGGTACGAGAAAAAAAGAAAAAGACTGAAAACAAAAACAATAGTTCGGAAAGTGAACAAACTTGCCCAAAAAAGTTTTTTAAAATTTTTTTTTTTATATAAGCCCCAAACAATAACACTTTTAAAATTTGCCCTTTAATGTTTTAAATTTTATTACGCAGTTCACGAATCACGGGGAAATGACGGGGTTTTTTTTTTAAAAAGCCAAACATTTTTTTTTTATTGCAGACCCCAAAAATTTTCTCTGGGGACAATTTCTATTTTTAATTAAAAATCATTTATCATATAGCCTATTGAATTTAAAATGCTCATTTTTTATTACTGGTTTTTGATAAAAACGAATTTTCAAAAAAATAGAATGCCAATTCCTGCAACCTGATACCCTACATTTAAATAACCAAAAAAAAGTTCAAAAATTTCGTAATGCATCTTAAAGAAAGACCCCCAAAAATGACATGACAAAAGCATTTTTTAAGAAAGACCAATTTTAAAAATTTCCCACATGAAGTTCCCCTTTAAAACCAAGGGCCAAAATAAAAATAAATTTAAAAAAACTTTTGGAAAAAGGGGTTACATTTTAAAAAGTTTCCATAGGATCCAAAAAAATTTTAAAACCTTTAAAGGTTTTAAAAGGGTGTGGGAATTTTTTGTCCCCGTCCTGCCAAATTTTAAAATGAAATCCCCCTTTAGTAAAAAATGTGGGCCCACCTATGAAATGGGAAAAACTAAAGGAAAATATTCCTTTTAAATTAACCCCAAATTTAAACAAAGGGTTTAGCATGGGCATAAAAATTTTTGCAAGGTGATGTAAAAATTTAAAAATTGGGAAAATTATTTTTCTAATTTTGGGAACAGGGTTTGTTATTTTCTTTTGAAAACATCCCCTACCCCCCGAATATTATTGGCCCCCATTTGGTTTAATGGAAAACTTTAATAACAAAACCATTTAATTTTTAAAACATTTTTTGATTAACAAAATTTCCCCGGTTTTGACGGAAAAACTCCCTGGCTCTGAAGTAAAGAAGGGAAACGTATACAGGGCAAATTTCTTCGCCGTCTTTGCCAAAAACTTCTTTTATGCCTTTACAAACTGATTCACAATCATTATAATGATGTTTGACTAACGATAATGCAAAATAACATCTTTTGGAATATTCTATAAGAGAATGAGATTGTTCAAGGGAATTGTATTTTTGAAGTCTTTTTCCGTTAATGCTGTGCATTGAATCAATACAATATTTCACATCTTGGTAAAGCAAATTTGTCAATGAGTTAACTTTAATGTCAAGGGTTTGGAGAACAACATTTATTAACTTTGTCGCTTCCTCTTTTTCAGTATGACCTTTATCGAGGAAAAGATTATTTTCCGGTATGATATAATGTGGCAGAAAACCTTGTTTAACGTATTCGGCTAACTTTAGAAGACCCTTTCGAACACAATCTACCAATAACTCACTTCTCCAAACAGTTTCAGGACATTCTTCGCAAAGCCACAGTGCAACATTTTTAATATGATAAGACGATATTATGTCTTTCATGAACTGTTTGTTAAGTGCCTTCAGTAGTACAAAACATTTGAATTGTGTATCATTCATGCTCCATATCAGATATCTTTCAATTTCTGTGAATGAAATCCTCCATTCCATGTCTTGGTCTCTAGAAAATTTGCTACCAATCGGAACAAAATAACAGGAAACGTCTCTTTCTAATGAATGTAACATCGTTTTGCTCGGCCAATCGCTCTTTCTCTCACGCGTTCTCCATGTAATTGCTTCGACAGGCCATTGCTTTATTTTTAAACATTTGACTGTGTCTGTTTTATCGTAAGTCATCGCTGGTCCATTACTTGTAAATGTTGATTCTTTTTGTTTTCCAAGAATATATACAGATGGGAGTATTTTCTCACGAAAAAGTTTACTCGAGATAAAACACTCATTATTATCACTCTTGATTAGTTCAGATATATCTACTTTATGCATGGATATATCTGGATCTTTCCAAGTGTGCTCTTTAAACAAATAAAAGTCATTATTTTTGACTTTCAAACTACAATATCCCGAACTGCATCCATTTCTTGAAATATAAATGGGTAGCGAAAGACCATAACTACCTCTGTGTTCCTTGTCTTCATAAACAGTTAATCCTTGCACTACATCCATAATATCAGCGTCACTTCCATCTAACGAGGACCCTTCTGATAAGCTTCCACTGATAATACATTTCCTCTGCACGAAACGTTCTTCGAGATATTCTGCCATTAATTGTGTTTTCTGTTTCATTTTTCTAATACCAACACTATAACCAAGTATGTCTAGTTCTCTATTTAGTTTGTTGGTATCCATGGCAATTAGTATCAACTGATATCACTACTTACGATTAAATCTACAAAATGTATATTAATAAAATGTGTCTTCCTTTTTTCTACCAATCTTTAATAGGCAGCATAAAATACAGGGTTTAAAATAGGTTTTCAGTTTTTAATTCACTTTAAATGCGGTTCGAAATACCCTTATGTACAACCGTATTGATCTGCTTTAAAAATCTGACAGACACATAGTAAAGGTGGGAATAATAATTATACCTCTTAACCACGGGTAGTCAAAAATGTAAAAAGTCATATTACTATTAGTTATTTGCGAACACGAAATATCGACCGCGATCGGGTATTGAATACGAATCGTAAAATTGTAAATTTATTGTACATCGACACGCTGTCTAGACATGTTACTGAGCATGCGCAATAAAAAATATTTATATAAACTAGCTAATAACTGATAAATTGAGATCACCGATTTCAATTGCAATGCAACCAGATATGTGCATTCATTAAGCAAACAATGATACCATGATCGGCATCAAATTTAAAATGCCATCCACGCACATATCAGGAAAGCACTGCACTGCACTTCAATTTGTTATAATCAAAGTGCTGAAAGCACTGGATGCAACGGACATGAAAAAGAAATTGCATAAATGAATGCTGTCAAAAAAGAATCAAACATCAGTCATGTTGCACCATGAAATTTCTATATTTACAAAGTGCAGTAAAATTCTATGCCCGAGTTTTATGGGGTTTGCATAGGGACCTCCAATTATAATCCCAAGACATAAACAATTATATAAGGTTTCATGTGAATATTTTCAGTTTAATTTCGAAAACTGATATTGTATGTTTAAGTTTTAAATTATTACCACCAGTAAATATATGCCGTTCTAAAGATTGTTTTGTACTAAGAATTTTCTAACCTCAAAAAGGCTATTACTCTGTTAAACATAGGTTTCAGAGAGTAACCTCCATTTATGTACATTTGTACAATGTATTTGGTTTCAAATTGATGCCTTCAGTTTTGAAAATTGATGTTACATACTGTCTCTTCAAATTCTTAAATAGAATGGTCGTATGCAGGTTTTATGTGAATAATTGTATATATGTGTAAAAAATGTACGTTTAAGAATGAGACAAAAATAAAGTATGACTATATACTAAAATTTAACAGACTCTACCGAGGTAAGTTGTGTCTGGACATGATTTTCCGATTAATATTCCATAAGATGTTGGTCTAGCTCAATAACTTGTATGCAAAATTTCAGGTTATGTGCCCTCTCTGTTTTCCCAGAATAATTATTTTAATTTGGAAAATGACCCAAAATTGAAAAGCATTACAAACCTATTCACTCAAATCAGGCTAAGAAAAACACAAAGTATGATTTTCAACTTTATTTCTGTGTATGTTTCTAAATTATCGTTTGCTTTTATTTCTGTGCCACAACCGTTCTATGGAAGAAATTCAAAGTTTGTTTTCTTAGGCATTGGTCCTCAGTGAAGTCCCTTTGACCAAAAATTTTCCGAGCTCACAGAGTAATGATCAGTCAAAATCAATGTCAGAGTCCTTGGGCCCTTGGATAGTGACCTCTATTTTTGATCACGAAAACATGCATTAAGATTAAAGAAAATAGCGTCAGTAAGTTCACAAAGGACCATAATTCAATAAAACCCACCATAGAACTACAAGTTTTGGATAAATTGTGTTTGTTTTGGAAAGTGACATCCAACTATGATACCGAAGACATGTATTTAGTTTCAGTACATGTGATCATTAATCTTCAATGATATTACATGAGAAAAATTAAGCAAGATTATTTTGGTTGAAAAGAATCCATATTCTGTCAAAAACCATACTAGAGTTATTCTATTTCGGAGGATCTCAAAAGTATTTTTGAAGTTACAACGACATATTATAGTGGTTCATGAGATTTGATGCTTTACAAGCTGGACGTTGCCCTCAAATCTTTAACCAAAGCGGTATGCCAACACGGACACTATGACACCAAGATGAGAGGAATAGCATCATTATTCTGCGAATAGTTTAGCTTAAAAGTTTGTCAGGCTCCAGTCTTTATTTATACAAGTGACATGAAACCTTGCAATATTCTAAATTTTGTTTGCTCTATTTTTGGTCACACATAAATTATTTTATTAGAAAGTAATATGTTCCTCAAGAATCAGGGGTATTTAGAATACATGTGGGGGAATAGTGCACACATATTATGCAAACTATAAAATAGGTCAAATTTTGTTTAGGGAGAGAATATCATTCGAAAAGACTTACTCTGTTATTACAGGGCCGGACCATAAACTTTCGTCGGGAGTGGATTATGTTTGAAATGACCCCAACTCCCTCTTTTGATGTTGGAGGGGGGTCAAGGGGTTCCCCCAGGCAAAAATAAAAGAAAGAAAATTTCATGTTAACATGTGGCTTTTGGTGCATTTCAGATGCACAGTTTAAAAACTAAAATTACATATTATTTTTGCAAAAGTGGAAGAAAAAACCTATAGGAAATCTATGACTTTTAAAGAATTTTCCAGAGGGTAAGATGCCCCTAAATGTTTCTGCTATAGGCAGGAAAAAACCCTGATAATGTATGACATAAACCCTAAAAAGTTATACGTTAGAATTGCTTTTTAAATAGAATTTACATCACTTCCGCTTCAGTATTGTGTAAAATGTAGCTGAATATATATACCAAACAAAATCGTGATCACATTCAAGGGGGCTATTTATAATTTACATGTACATGCATTTAGATGAACTAAGAGTTAGTGGCTCTTTTCTTAGGCTTATTTACTCACTTAAACTGCCTCTACACTGACCAAGGGTAACCTACATGTAGGTAGTGTCTGTATGTATAGTCTTAACCATTATGTCGACTAATTGGACATTGGACTGAAATAATTTTGTAACAGGAAGCTCAACTGGGGTCAACAACTGCACATATTCCCTGGATATCAAAATCAAATATATATTCAATTCATTATTGACGTCCGTCAAAAGCTACACATAGCCTGTGTGTATCTGTCATCACATAAACGCGCGCGCACGTGTATTTAATCCGACAAAATGACTAAACTAAATTTATTTGATATGTAGAATAAAATTATGTCTTAGACGACTTTCCCGCCAAAAGTGTCCTTGTCAATTTATCGTTTGCATGCTGCCGATGGCTACCGATCTTGTACGGAAACTTCCGTAAATATTTAAGATACTCCCGTTCGGGTTACTCTAGTTACAATACAAGAAGACTATTGGCTGGGAATATTAGTATCTTCGTTCACTAACCCGTGCACACGGTAAGGCTTTTTAAATGTTGCGGCCAGGAATTACTACGATTCTATCGTAACCTCAAACGTTCGACCTTGGACTAAAATTATGATCTACACTAAAAATCATGCTATTTATTGACTTATAAATTAAAATTTGTATATAAACTCGCTATAGTTGTTCAATTTATTTTCTCAAACATCTTATTCTAGAAAAAAATCCACTATACAATTACGGGGCATTCCATAGATGAGCATTCTAACCACATACATTTCCCTATGTACATTAAATTGAAAAGAACATCACATAAATCCCCGTCTACCACAATTATATCTCTTGAGCCACTGGCGAGCATATTTCATTCTGCGTATTAAATACATTTAGAAATAAATCTGTTTTAAATGCACATTATGCCTCAGAAATGCGTACTTTTTTAATTCTTTAGAAAATGTCAAACATGTATTTAATAATGTTTTAGTAATGTGTTTAGAACATGTAAAATGTATAACATCTTAAGAAAGTAGCGCTTATGAGTAATGTGTCGTAAAGGTTGCAAAAGCAAAGAAAAAAGTATTTTTAATTCCATACAAAATACTGATTTATCAATTGCCCACAGAGCAGAATTAGTAAGAGAGTTGATGAATATTGCTAATCAGTAATTTATTGGAAATTGTAACAAGATACAAAAATAAAAACAAAAATTGGTTAGCATTTGTGACCATGACTTTTGAGTCCGTGAACGCCAAAATAATTGGGGTCATTTACTGTCCAACACCAATATACCAATGCATCTTTGAAGTTTTAGGGTAATGAAAACATGCGTTCTCAAGTTATGAATCAAAGACAATGTGGGACGGACCTGCAAAACATCATGCCCTTCTTGAATAAAACTATGACGAATGTTAAAGTTCCGGACGGTGACGGGAATGGGAAACGACGACAAGACTGAAGCAATAGCTCGATTTTTTCCCGAAAAAAAAATCAAAAAGTGACAAAACCTATCAAAATGTTTTCTTTTCTTTTATTTTATATAAAGCCAATCACATAAACTTAAATTATGCTTCAATGTTTTTAAAATTTATAAAGCAGTTCACGATCTGTCTCATTCAAACGGAGCCTGGAAATTGCCGTCATTTTCTGTGGTATTTAGCAGACCCGCAACTCTTCTCTGGGCACAAATTATCAATTTCTAAATATGTCATTTATCATGATAGCCATGTGATAAATTGCTGCATTTCTTAATACTGGTTGAGATAATAACGATTTTGAAAAATAAGAGAATGCCAATTTTCTGTCACCTGATATGTACGAGGGATGATCAAAAAATAACCGGACTTTGTAAATGATTCTTCACCTGTTAAATGAATTTACATACAAATACACGGAAAATAAATCGGAATCTATCCCCTAAATACATCAAATAGCCAAATAGGTTCAAATGTATATGAAAATATTTTCATCAGGTCTTGACAAAGCCTTTTTGAAGACGACCTGTATGAAATCCCTTTCTACATGAAGTCCCAGTTTATAGGCAGACAAGTATAATAGATACCAGCTTAGAATAAGTGGGTTACAACTAATGTTTTCTCTAGGTCCCAGTAAATACATCTGAAGTTTAAAAGGATGTGGAATATCGTCACGTTTATGCCAATATAAATTGAAATCCGTCAGTAAATTGTGCCGACCCATAGAAATTGGTAGACTAGGAAGATATTCTTTAACTGTCCCTGATTTTAAACAAATTGTTGAGCATGGAAATAAAATGCAACGTCTTATGTAATATTTATCTGATTTTTCTTGTAATTTAGGTTACAGCTGATCCCTTATTTTAGAAAACATCCCGTACTCCGAGTATATTATTGCACATGTTAGTGACACTGTCAAGTAATCAAAATCCTTAAATTTAAGCATTTTAGTGATACATGTATATACGTCAATTTCCTTTGGTGTTCGAGCTCTGTAGTGATGAATGCCAGACGTATACAGGGCAAAATTTCCTCGGCCTCTGTTCCCAAAACTTCTTTTATGCCTTTACAAACTAATTCACAATTTAAATTATGACGTCTGACAAATGTTAATGCAATACCACATTTTATTGAATAATCTATAAGAGAATGAGATTGTTCAAGGGAATTGTACTTTTGAAGTCTTATTACGTTATTGCTGTACAATAAATCAATATCACTTTCTATTTCTCGGTAAAACAAATTTGTCAATGAGTTTACTTAAATGTCTAAGTTTTCGAGAACAGCATTTATTAACTTTGTCGTTTCCTCTTTTTCAGTATGACTTTTATCGAGGAAAAGATTATTTTCTGGTATAATATAATGAGGCAGAAACCCTTGTTTAACGTATTCGGCTAACTTATGAAGACCGTT
Source organism: Ruditapes philippinarum (assembly GCF_026571515.1). Taxonomy (NCBI): domain Eukaryota; kingdom Metazoa; phylum Mollusca; class Bivalvia; order Venerida; family Veneridae; genus Ruditapes; species Ruditapes philippinarum. Next base: position 20,297 of record NW_026854971.1, read on the forward strand.
TCGAACACAATCTACCAATAACTCACTTCTCCAATCAGTTTCAGGACATTCTTTGCAAAGCCAAAGTGCAACATTTTTAATATGATAAGACGATATAATGTTTTTCAAGTATTGTTTATTTAGAGCCTTCAGTAGAACAAAACATTTGAACTGTGTATCATTCATACTCCATATCAGATTTCTTTCAATTTTTGTGAATGAAATCCTCCATTCCATGTCTTGATCTTAAGAAGTTTTGCTACCAATTGGAACAACATAGCAAGAGACGTCACTGTCTAATGAATCTAAAGTCATTTTGCTCGGCCAATTGTTCTTTCTCTCACGAGTACTCCATGTAATTGCTTCGACAGGCCATTGATTTATTGCTAAACATTTGACAGTGTCTATATTATCATAAGTCGTCGCTGGCCCATTTCTTTTAAGCATTATTATTTCTTTTTGTTTCCAATTATATATACAGATGGAATTATTTTCTCACGAAAAAGTTTACTCGAGATAAAACAGGCATTAGTATCCGACTTGATTAGTTCAGAAATGTCTACTTTATTGATGAATAGATCTGGAACCTTCCGAGTGAGCTCTTTAAGCAAATAAAAGCCATTATTATTGACTTTCAATCTACAATATCCCGAACTGCAATAATTTCTTGAAATATAAATAGGTGTTAGATATGCATCTTGTGGCGATAGACCACTACCACTGCGTCCTTTGTCTTCATTAACAATAAATCCTTTCACTAAGTCCATAATATCAGAGTCACTTCCATCTAATTCGGACTCTTCTGACATGCTGCCAGTGATAATAGATGTCCTCAAGAAAACTTCTTCGAGATATTCTCCCATTAATTGTGTTCTCTAACACCAACACTATAACCATGTATGTCTAGTCTTCTGTTTAGTTTGTTTGTATCCATGGTAATTAACTGGTATCGCTAGTTAAGTATTAATCTACGAAAGATATGTTAATAAAAATATCCCAATCATTAATAGGCAGTATAATATACAAGCGTTGAATACTAGTATTAAGACAATAGGCTTTTACTTTACTTTTAAATGTTGTTCATAAAACCGTATCGGCTTTAAACCTGATAGACACATGATATATGTATGGTGAGAATAATCATACCTCTTAACCACGGGTAGTCAATTAAGTTAATGTCAATATAAACAGCATGTGAGAAATATCAAGTCTTATGTCTACAACAAAAATAACTTGTTTTTCATTAACAATGATCACAGGACCTTGAAAATTCTATCAATAGAATTTATATATAGGTATGGATTTATTTGACAGCTATTATTGACAATTTCAAGGTCCTGAATGATTAAAGGTACAAAAATTGGGCATGTATGATGTATATTGTAGGAGTACCTTTTATATGATAACCATTTTGTTGTTGTAGGGAGTTATATGACTTCACAAAATAGTGATATAACACAAACACGTGTATTTCTACAAGTTTTTTCCTCCTAAAATCCCTAATATTTACTTATATTAGAAAATTTTTTTTTTATATTTTCAGGTGGCGCGAGTTTTGGGCAGAAATGTGTCTGTCATAGCTATACTTCTGTTAAGGTCAACGCACCGGTCGAGTTGAGTACCTGGGGCAGCATGCCTCGTGGAAGGGTCACAACACCTGCACAAGATGTCCAGTCATCTTCAAGACGTATTTAAGAATGCAGTATCGACTGCACGGACAACAGTTGGAACGCATGGCAGACGCATTAGTAGCAAGACCTAATCAAGCGTCTCCGCGACCAGAACATTCGAGCAAGACGAACATATCGTGACTTTGTCCTGACTGCACGTCATCGTCAACAGAAGAAGGAACAGTGAGCTCACTGACATCAGCACATCAAACCTGCAGAGTGGGCAAATGTCCTCTTTACGAATCAAAGCTTCTTTAATTTGTTCCATAGTGATGATCGGGTTCGAATTTATCGACGGCGAGGGGAACGGTGAACGACGCCTGCATCATTCAACGTGACCGGTATGGCGTCAATTCCGTAATGGTTTGGGCTGGTGTGTCCATACATACCAAGACCGATTTATCATCATTCCAGGAAATCTGACTACTGTAAGATATCAACAGGACGTTCTTATTCCTGTCACTATTCCTCATCTTCAAGCTGGTGGATGGGGTATGATACGTATGCAAGACGGCGCACTGGCACACACAGCACATGCCACCTGGTACCTACTTCAACAGCAAAACATTTAGCAGCTTCCCTGGCCGTCCAAGTCTCCAGATTCACGGTGCATATCCATATCGGTCCCCCTTTTTGCGAAATCTACTTAAACAGTAACCTCTTTGAACATGCTATTATTTGCTTAAACAAACCAGCGATGGATAACAATCCAGCTAATGTTCCTTAAACTGACGAAAGTATGTATGTCATGTGGAAAATAAGTATACCACGGAACACTAGAGAGTTTATTGTGTGTTCATTTTCAATTATTGCAACCCCACAATAAGCTACATAAAATCGACATGATTTGTCTCGCCCATCACCTCGACATTTATTTTTTTGGACTGAAATGAACCAGTGGCTTGATTACATATGCATCAAACTTATTACATATGTTCATTTATACATGACCTTCAGGAAAATAGCAGTTATTAGTCAAAAATAAATATAAAATTAATAAAAACAACCGACTTTCGGTTTTGCAGCGAAACGGACCACCTCTTTGCAATTGATTTTTTTTATATCACAGGTACCCTCTTATTAAATGTTTTTGATAAACGGGTACCCGTCCTAGCACATTATATATAGAAGCAAGAAACGCGAAAGATGGAATAAGACTTCATAATACAGGTAGTCGGAATTCGACCGCAATTATTCGCCAATGAATAAATGAATAAATAAAATAAATATATAAAGTAATAAACAAATGAATAACAGAACTCCGTATCATTACACTTAGATATATACACGTACATAAAGATAAGAAATATTACATACTTAACGATTCACGTAAATAAATTAAAGCGTATGTCGTGCTTTGAGGGTACCCGTGTGTTAAAAAATGAGAGGGTACCTGTGACATAAAATTCAAAATCAAAGAGCTGCAAAACCGAAAGTAGGGTGTTTTATGAATGTTACATTCATTTTTACAATATACTGCCATTTGTTCGAAGATGATATATAAATGAACATATGAAATATGTATGATGCATATATAATCAAGTCACTGGGTTCATTTCAGCCCGAAAATTATGTCGAGGTGATGGGCGAGGCAAGACATGTCGATTTTATATAGCTTATTGTGAAGTTGCAGTACTTGAAAAACGAGCACATGACCAATCAGCACATAAATAAAACATTCTAGTGTTCCATGGTATACATCTTTTCCACGTGTCATACGTCCTTTCCTTATTACAATGAAATTTTACTGGATTGTTATCCATCGCTGGTTTGTTTTTAGCAGAGAATGACCTGTGCATGTGCAAAGACGGTACCATTTCAGTAGTTTTGCAAAGAGGGTAACGATATGGATATGCATCGAGAGATTTGAATGTTATTGAACATATGTGGGATGAGTAGAATAGGCGTTTGCGCAGGCGAGCGATACAACCACCGAACCTACCAGAACTGAACGAATGGAGGAACATTCCACAGAGATTTTTGAGGAACTATGTAATGTTCATGAGACAGAAGAGTATGAAAGTTATACAAGCTCAGGGAGAACATATTGGATATTAACTGTATTATATCATGTTTACTTATTCTGTGATAAGGGCTGTGATAAAACAATCATTTCACATTGTTGTGTTGTGAATTTGCGATTTATTCTCTGTTACTCATGTTTTATTTCTCTTTTTTCATACAATGAAATTTTCACAATACATGTATGAGTTGTTCATTTATCTATATTTTTAATTTCATCAATAATCATTCTTTAATAATCCTAATACACTGAAAAGCACAAACGTTGGGTTAGAAAAGTCTTTCAGTGTATATATTTCCTGTGTACACCGCATGCCATTCTTATCTTTGTGTTTAAAATTTATACTTTCCAACGTTACTGGAGGAAGATGTATGCTGGCATATTTCTGCCAAAAGTTAACCATGTAATTATCACATTAAAGGTGCTGAGGTAAATGTATGGTCGAATGTCACAAAAAAATTGAATTTTAACGAACCGAACATTTTTTTGTTAGGGACATTTACACATAATTAGTGATACATTGATATGTGTTCTTTGGCTCGGCAATTCGTTAGAAATACATATTTTCTCCACTTGCATGGGAAAAGCGTTAAAACGCCTTTCTGAATGCGAATCTGAATGCCCGTCTATAAACAACGGTCACCTGATGAGTCTCGGCATGACTAAAGAGCGAAACGGAGAATTTTTTTTGTGAATCGGCAGCAACGGAGTGCGAAAGTGGAATATGCCAAGATTGCATAAATTTAAGAGCAAATTATGGGTTTGTTTGTTACATATCTTGTTGTGCATATATGTTCTTGTGAGAAAAATCATTCAAAAGCAATTTTATTACATTTAAAGCATAATATTGTTCTAATGATGTTTTTTTACTGCGTTACAATGATGAATTGTTAAATTGAGTGATATTATGTAATGCTCCCCGAACAGGTTTTGGATGTAAACTTTGTTGATAAGAAGATCACTACCTTTTTGATCTAGACATTCAAAACTATAGGTAATTAATGCCTGTTTCATGCAGCTAGCACATGATAAACATTATCAAAAAGGTCGGAAAAGAGTTACAATCTGGTTATATTAATATTATTATTAACATTTTTGTTTGTTCTGACTTCAATGAATGTTTTAGCAAATATCTTGGTAAACTTCTGTATTATTGGAACGCATGGGTCAATTGACATCTAAACTTTAATGATATCGATATATTGAAGCTTCCCGGTGGAAAAGAAATTGAGAGCGAAATAAGAGTATAAAAATACGAGAATAAAGATCAACAAGGTGACGGCAACGTTCACAGGACGCAGCACCCGACACACTCCAGCTACCACAGCAGGGTATTTGTCGTGACTAGTGAAATAAACTTAAAACTGATAAAATAGTTGTTGTTCTTTAAACCCAAACCTTCTTTCAGATTAAACGAACAAACACACAAAAGCATGACACTTGCAAGACAAAAGTGAGGGCAAGTTAGTGAACGTAACTTTAAGAATTCAGTTAGATATTAACCACATTTAATATAACAACCATTGCTCAAACTATGTTTTAAAACACTTCCCACTCCTAGACTGTATACACACTTGGAAAAAGGGGCAATACATAGCTTAACCAGGGATTTTACTCCTAATAGCCTGTTTTATCATGACATGCTCATTGTTAAAAATTTTGTAAATATTTTGATAAAAAACTTCAAAGTTCAGGTTAATTTCCCGACAATCTGTTAAGACAGGAGTAACTGGTTTCAAAAAATGCAATGGATAAATATTGATCGAGTGCATTTGATTGCATAAATAAGTTAGGAAGAGAACCCTACTTTTTCTGCTTTATAGCACTGAAATCTTTACTTTTCCCGTTTTTTTAACCCTACTTTTATCTCTTCTGTTTCTCTTTCCCTGTTTTTCTTTTTTGTCTTGTTATTTGCCACTTGAAAGCATTAAAGTAATTTTTTATAGATATTTTAGCTCTGGCCCTGTGTTTCTTGGTCATGTGGGTTTTGCGTTCAATGAATGCTACCATTCCTTCTTGATCTTGTTTTTCATATGTTTGTTCTAGAGATAAGGTGGGCGGTACTCGTAATACGAAGATTTATGAGATAGTGTATTAAAAGCCTTTGTCAATTGTTTCGGAAATACACGATATCGTTTTGAAAATTTATAGAGCTACTTTCTTTAGTATTTTAAACATATGAAGGAAAAATATCACAGTTACAGGCATTACAATTAATTCATAAGTATTTCGGCTACAATGATTATACTGTAATCAAAGGTTAAGGTCCCCTTAGAATTTTCTTTTGGAATTTACTACTAAGTGTTAGCACTAAAAATAAGAGAGGTACACTAGATTTCTTGCAAAATCTTTATCGGCAGATTAAGTAGGTTCACAAAACATGATCTTTCACAGTCATGATCATATAAACAGACTGTCATTTTCTTCTTGTAACCGAAAGATAAAGCACCTTCGCATTTATACCCAAAACGATTTCAAGTAGTAGACAAAATGTTCTTGATATTTGAATAAATCGCGGTAATGGTGTTACATTTGAGTTTTCTCATGTTTCAGTTAAAATTTCTACATGTTATTTTGCTTGAATTCAAATATCCAAACTACCCTTACTTTGTAACTCAAAATTTATTTTTTCAACAAACAAGAACATTTAGAAAATGATGATTGTTTCAGAAATACGCACAAATTTAATGGACTATTGTTGCTTTTTGCAGAAATTTGTAAAATGTTGTTCTGTTTTACGTAAAATTCTAAAGATTTGAAATATTTTGCACAAAAACTTTATTATTTAGGTGTATGAATAAAATATGACAATACTGACCAATTTTAACACTGGTCACATATGCCATTACCGTGAAATAAGTGATGACGCGGAATTAGTGATGTTGAGTATAGTTTGGGGTTAATTCTGTTGAAAACGTGTCAGAGTTAAATCGTATTCATATACATGCACAGTGCGTTAACTTGATTAGGTACCTGCACTCCAGAGCATGCCCATTGATTTGCTCATTTTTCTGGGGTTCATTTTTAGTGACGACATAGAAAGGAATAAAGATAGAAATGCCACATTCAGACGCTGGATCATCGATTACTTTTTTCTGGTGTTTCATATTGTTACAACAGCACGGGGGAAGAACTGTTACACGAAGGATGGAGTTCTTATGATAACTTGTTTGGAGTTCTTATGATAACTGTCACGGAGTTCCTGGAAAACGTTACGGATTTCTGTGGAAAACTTTTCTATATACTCGGAGAACTCACGTTTTATGATGATTTAAACACTTATTAAATAATAAAGTACGCTTAAACGTGCGTAATTAAGCACAACAAGCACAAGAACACACTGAAAAATCGGGTGTAAATATATTAGCCTGGGCTGTATGTTCGCAACTCTCCATTATAATTAGGTCATTAAGTATAGCAACGAAGAAGATCACTAATGAAAAGGTCAATATGTTCGAATGAGTAAGTAATTTGGAAATTTTACTAAAAAAATACCAGATTTTTTTTAAAAAAAAGGCAATGAAAAAATGAAAAAAGGTTTTATCCGTTGTGTTGCGTATTCTAGTCATACCCGATGAATTGTAGTACCATGTCTGGGAAAACCAATTTTCATTTTTTTCACCCAAAGCAAATATGAAAAATGCATTTTCTAGCGTAGAAGTTGTTAAAGGGTTGTTTAAATATAAGCTATGGTTATTTTAGTTATAATATTGTGATTTTTGTGGAAATTTGTTTACATTTGATTACGTGGAGCTCCTTTAAGATCAAGTATGTGTTCCATTCATTATTGACGTCCGTCAAAAGCTATGCATAGCATATGTTTATCTGTCATCACACACACACACACACACGCACGCACGCTTGCTCGCTCGTACGCACGCACCCACACACACGCGCGCACGCACACACACACACACACACACACACACACACACACACACACACGTTATACTGAATGAACTTTATTTATTAAAATAAATATGAAAAATAAAATTATATTTCTTTGTCAATTTGTCGTCTGCATGCCGCCGATGGCTACCGATCTTGTACATGTACGGAAATTTCCCGTTTTATTCATCAGCATATTGTGAAAAGTGGCCGTTTTCATTGAGAAACCTCCTGTTACAAGTTCAAACTGCTATGAAAATATGAAAAACGCTTCAATACTATTGAAACTTAGCACAAATTTTGACTGGAATATAGCCTCTGTAACAGCATGTTCAATCTTAAATTTCCTGTATAATTGGCAACGGGGGGATTTCTTAAAATTGTCAAAAATCACTATTTTGCATTGTTTTTTTTCATTAAGTGCTGCAACATCTGAATGGATTGAGATAGAGTGAAAGGATTTTCAGCGTTGGTTACTGTGCAGGGTCTAACGGACAAAACTCTTGCTTTACTGTTGAATTTCATAATTTTGGAAAGAGAGACAAATCAGCCGATCATGTCTGATACTTTTCAAGGGAGATTACTCTATTGGTTTTAACTGGTTCATTGATTGGATCTGTGGTCAGTATTCTAAGGAATCAAATGATTGGTTCACGGATCATTGATTTTAAGCTATTTTTATGTCATGTGATTTATTAGTGGGAAAAGCCATTGTGTCTTTGTTGTTGTAAAGAAGACATGTCAGAAAATTAGTGTTTTGTGGTCAAGTTATTTATTTCTTAAGTTGGTACGTATTTATTCTGACTGCTGCTAAATGCTTCATTGTAAATATGGAGAATTGCATTGTTTTGATTCTGTTATATATTGGTTCAGTTCATTGATTGTGAAATTTGTAAATAAGTATGAGTTTTAGAATGACATGTATCTATCAAGTCACCCTTCATCTTTTATTCACTATTAATATTTAACCTTTCTGGTGTGATAGAGAAAAAGTATCAGTAATAAGATTGATGTACTACACTCATCCCTCAGATGGTAAGTTACGTGTGATGTATTGTGTATTGTTTAAAGTGTAATATATGTTGAATGTGTGTTTAATTCCATAGTCTATGCATATGACATTTAAGGACTGTTGCTAAGTTTAAAGAACTGATTGGCCACTGGACATGCTAATGATTATGTTCTATATGAGAACATAAGATATAATAATAATTAATGTAATGCATTGTTTCTACTTGATTTTACTTTATATTTACATATTGTTATATACTTATTTCAGAGTGTTGTTTTATATCAATAGAATCTACTTGTTGTAACAACCTTAATTGATGACTGGATCGGTATATAAACATGATAGAACTTTAGAGCTGTTGTGGAAACGATTTAACAATCCCGAACTTACCTGACCCTGAGGGGCTAGGAAAGCTGTATTTAAATTGCGCCGAACCACCCCTATTACATTACACGTTACCTTACGATGGACCTGAGGCAATTTTAGCCTGTCACATGTCCAGAATTGTATTGGCGTTGAAGGGGGGCTGTGCCCCCCTTCAAACCCCCCAAACAGAAGGGGACACATCCCACTTCTGGCAACCTCCTGATGTACCTTTTTGATGGAGGCAGCGCTGAAAAAGTGGTCACTTTTTAATCAACATTTCTTAAACGAAAGACAGTGTTTGGGGTCTAAATAGGGAATTTTTTCACTGTCTGAGGCCTCAAAAAGGTCGGGGGTCGAAAAGCCGTCAAAACACGTCTATATGAGGTAAAGGGTTAAATCGGATACTCCCGGTAACCTACAATACAAGGGAATATAAGTATCGTTGCACACGGTAAGGCCTATATATAAAGCACGTTTTTTAATGTTTCGGGGAAGAATTACTTGTTTATATCTAGGAGTTTTAATATAAGGTTGAATATTTCAACCATATTATATTACTTTGCTTAACCTAGCATACAATTGTATATAGCGTATTGTATTGATTATAAATTGACTACGTATCGAATTACATGAATCTCTCTACGCATTGTTATAAAAGTTTGATGTCGAAATTTAAATCGCTACTTTTATACGTAGATGCGCATAGTTAAGATCTCTATAACAGTTATTGAAGTAAAAATCTTACATCCAGACATTTTTTTCTCTCGTCTTCTTTATGTGTTTCCATATACGAACCGTAGCATACATGTATATACTGTTTAGTTTATTTACTATTGCTTAAAGTGAATGTTGAAGCTTCTACCTGTAAGGCTTATTTCAGAAACTTTTGTGTCGTACATTTCAGCCAAGTATTCCGCTAGAAGGAATGGTGTGTCAAGTTAAGTGTGCTCAACAAAGGTGTTTACAATGTCCTCTCGCCTTAACAAACACTTGGAGGAGGCTCAAATTAGACATTTTATTTGTTGCCGCTCTGGGTACACATAATTTCGGTTAAAACATTTCTATAAGATAAATAGGGTCATAACAAAAACTACATCATTCCGGACGTTTTAAAACTGACGTGGGTTCATCAAGAAGAACTGGTAAGAAAGCAGACTGAGGCACCGGAAAGGAAGATGGTCGACCCATCTCTGGTATGTAAAAACAATCAGGTCTGAATGGACTAGGAGGTTGTCGTGAGGAATGACGGGCTTGCCAAGAGACTAAAGCAACAATGGTATCTGTTACATCAAATAAAAGAGGAGGTCCTGGATTGTGAAGACATGGACTTTTAAGTGTTTCGATATAGACAGTGTTTCGCGTTATAGGGTGTATAGAGACAGTGTCTAGTGTACAGCTAGTGTTTGGCTCTTTTTCTATTCATTAAGATAGTGGTAATCTAATTTCGTATTATATTGTTTTGTATAGGTTAACTATTTAATTATCATCTGAGTATAATTTAGTAAAACATTTATGAAAATATTTCAAAGACAAACAACGGAGGTGTGTAGTAGCCGACGTTTTTTCGGCCAAAAGTTTCCTTGTTAATTAATCGTCTGCATGCCGCCGATGGCCACCGATCTTGTACGGAAACTTCCGTAATTAATTCGGATACTCCCGTTCGGGTAACCCTAGTTTCCTACAATACAAGAAGACTATTGGCTAGGAATATAAGTAACTGACCCGTGCACACGATAAGGCCTACAATACAAGAAGACTATTGGCTGGGAATATTAGTACCGTCGTTAACTGACCCATGCACACGGTAAGGCCTATATATAAAGCACGTTTTTGAATGTTTCGGGGAAGAATTACTACGATTCTATCCTAACCTCGAACGTCCGACCTAAGAATAAAATTAAGATCTCCTCTACATTTCTTGGAAAGGTAAAAAGTTATTTATTAACTTATAAATTTACATTTGTATACACTCTCGCTACAGTTGTTTAATTTATTTCATCATCTAAAATTACACAAAAAGTCCACTATACGATTACGGAGCATTGCCTACCTAAGCGGGCATTGGAATCCCTATACATGTACATTTAAAAGTACATCACACACATCCCGGTCTACCACAATTATATCTTGTGAGCTACTGATAACTATATTTCATTCAGCGTATTAAATAAAATTAGAAACAAATCTGTTTTAAAGGCACATTATTCCTCAGAAATGCATAATAACAGTTTAATTGTTTAGAAATGTCAAACATGTATTTAATAATGTTTTAGTAATGGGTTAAGAACATGTTAAATGTGTAACATCTTAAGAAAGTAGCGCTTATGAGTAATGTGTCGTAGAGGTCGAAAAGCAAAGTTAAAAGTATTTTGACTTCCATACAAAATACTTATTTTATCAATTGCCCACAGAGCAGAATTAGTAAGAGTTTATGAATATGGCTCATCAGACAGTATTTTATTGGAAATTGTAACAAGATACAAAAAAATAAAAATAAAATGGTAAGCATTTGTGACCATGACTTTTAAGTACGTGACCTTAAAGTCGATTAGGGGTCATTTACTGTCCAAGACCAATGCATCTTTGAAGTTTTAGGGTAATGAAAATGTATGTTCTCAAGTTATTGATCAGAGACAATGTGGTACGGACCGACCGACACCATACTGCAAAACAATATGCCCCCTCTTGAATAAACATATTACCAATGTTAAAGTTTCTGTACGGTAACGGTACGGGAAACGACGACAAGACTGTAACAATTAATAGTTCGGAAAGTGACCAAACTTACCAAAATATTTTCTTTTCTTTTATTTTATATAATGCCAATAACATAACTTAAATTATGCTTCAATGTTTTAAATTTAGTAAGCAGTTCACAAACTGTCTTATTCAAACGGAGCCTGGAAATTGCCGTCATTTTCTGTGGTATTCAGCAGACTCTCAACTCTTCTCTGGGCACAACTTATCTACTATTCAGTATGTCATTAATCATGATAGCCATATGATAAATTGCTGCATTCTTTAATACTGGTTTAGATAAAAACGATTTTGAAAAATAAGAGAATGCCAATTTTCTGTCACCTGATACGTACATCAAATAACCAAATAAGTTCAAATGTACGTAATGCATGTTATGACGACATCCAACAGGACTTGACAAAGCCTTTTTGAAGACGACCTGTATTTCATCCATTTCTTCATGAAGTCCCAGTTTATAGGCAGACAAGTATAATAAATACAAACTTAGAATAAATGGGTTACATCTAATGTTGTCTTTAGGTCCTAGTAAATAAACCTGAAGTTTTAAAGGATGTGGAATATTGTCACGTTCCTGCCAATTTAAATTGAAATCCATCAGTAAATGGTGCCGACCTGTAGTAGATGGTATACTAGGAAAATATTCGTTAATTTTTCCTGATTTTAAACAAATTGTTGAGCATGGTAATACATCTATGCAAAGTGTTATGTAATATTTATCTGACTTATCTTGTAATTTTGGTAACAGGCAAGTCATTACTTCAGAAAACCTCCCGTACTCCGAGTATATTATTGCACATGTTAGTGGCACTGTCAAGTAATCAAAATCCTTAAATTTAAGCATTTTAGTGATATATTTGTCAATTTCCCTTTGTGTTCGATGACATTTTCTGAGCTCGAAAGTGGTGAATGCTAGATATATACAAGGCAAAATTTCCTCGGCCTCTGTTCCCAAAATTTCTTTTAAGCCTTTACAAACTATTTCACAATCTAAATTATCATGTCTGACAAATGTTAATGCAACACCACATCTTTTTGAATAATCTAAAAGAGAATGAGATTGTTCAAGGGAATTGTATACTTGAAGTCTAATAACGTTATTGATGAGCTTTTCATCCATATATCGTTCTATATGTCGGTAATGCAAATTTGTCAATGAGTTTACTTTAATGTCAAGGTTTTCGAGAACAGAATTTATTAACTGTGTCGCTTCCCTTTTTTCAGTATGACTTTTATCGAGGAAAAGATTATTTTCCGGTACGATATAATGAGGCAGAAAACCTTGTTTAACGTATTTGGCTAACTTTAGAAGACCCTTTTGCACACAATCTACCAATAACTCACTTTTCCAAACAATTTCAGAACATTCTTCGCAAAGCCAAAGTGCAACATTTTTAATATGATATGACGATATAATGCCTTCCAAGTATTGTTTGTTAAGTGCCTTCAGTAGTAAAAAACATTTGAATTGTGTATCATTCATACTCCAAATCAGATTGTTTTCAATTTCTGTGAATGAAATCCTCCATTCCATGTCTTGGTCTCTAGAAGATTTGCTACCAATCGGAACAACATAACAGGAGACGTTTCTTTCGAATGAATGTAACATCATTTTGCTCGGCCAATCGTTCTTTCTCTCACGATTTCTCCATGTAATTGCTTCGACAGGCCAATGTTTTAATTCTAAACATTTGACTGTGTCTTTATTATCGTAAGTCATCGCTGGTCCATTGCTTGTAAATGTCGATTCTTTTTGTTTTCCAAAATGATTTGTAGATGGGAGTATTTTCTCACGAAAAAGTTTACTCGAGATAAAAGACTCATTATTATCACTCTTGATTAGTTCAGAAATATCTACTTTATTCATGCATATATCTGGATCTATCCAAGTGTGCTTTTTAAACAAATAAAAGTCATTATCATTGACTTTCAATCTACAGTATCCCGAACTGCATCCATTTCTTAAAATATAAATGGGTAGCGAAAGACCATAACTACCTCTGTGTTCCTTGTCTTCATAAACAGTTAATCCTTGCACTATTTCCATAACATCAGCGTCACTTCCATGTAACAAGGTACATTCTGAAAAGCCTCCACTGAATAAAGTTTTCAAAAGCATTGCATGTTTATCGAGATATTCTGCCATTAAATGTGTTTTCTGTTTCATTTTTCTAACACATACACTATAACCAAATATGTCTAGTCTTCTACTTAGTTTGTTGATATCCATGGCAATTAATATCAACTGATATCGCTAGTTACGATTTAATCCACAAAAGGTACGTTGATAAAATTTGCTTTCCTTTTTTCTACCAATCTTTAATAGGCAGTATGAAATATAGGGTTTAAAATAGGTTTTTACTAAACTTTAAATGCAGCTTTAACTCTGACAAGCATATAACAATAGACTTAAGGCAATTATCTTTAAGTCTGTCAATGCGCTTTGTAAGTTGAAATGCACATCTAACACTTGTTGTTCTAAACTTCTTTTCATGCTTTCAATGTGTAGTTCATGTCTGTCCACTAATTCTTTTTTATTTTCTGCTAATTGCTTGACAGTTTGACTTTCTTGTAACAAAATATCTCGTTCCGAGGACAGTTTCCGAATTTCAATGATAGAACATTCTGAGGCGGTTGCTCGTTCAAGCGCACAACTTACACAAAGTAATTTACGATGCCGACGACAAAGAACTTGTGCCACTTCCTCAGGATGTTTGTCGCATTTTGGTGTGATGACATATTGCTCGGACACTGTAAATATGATAAGTATTACATGTATAAAGAAAGTATTTGATTCATAACTTAAACTTTAAAATCGCGGTTCAAATAAACGGAGATGATAATGTTGGTGATTAAAACAATAACAAATACCGATGATATTGATGATGATGGGGATGGTAGTGATGATGATGATGATGATTTTATGCAAGAACAAGAGCTGTCGGTAGGACAGCAACGCTCGACTATTCTTAGTGCTTGATAGTAAAGAGCCTTGATAATGTAAAATTTTCAAAGTTAACAAAAGGGCAAAAATTTCTTTAAATCCATGTTACAGTGACAGGCCATGGCGAGAGTCCTATTATGCTCTCAAAAAAGAGTATAAAATTTCAACTTGTATCAAAGCCAGATGTCAATAGAATATGAAAATAAGTCAATAGAATATGTAAATAAATGTAAATTCTATGTTGAAAAAGGGGCATTATTCTGTCAAAATGCATCAAAGAATTACCCCTAGTGTCTACATGTTGGGTAATGATGGTGAACAAGTGTGCAAAGTTGCAAAGCTATATGTCAATGGACTTTGAAAATATTTGAACTGTCACAAAAACTTTTACGATAATTCTAAGTCGAAAAAGGGGCATAATTCTGTTAAAATAATTGATACAGTTACTTCATCCTGTCTACAGGTTGGGGTCATGCTGGTGAACAAGTGTGTAAGGTTTCAAAGCCATATGTCAATGGACTTTGAAAATGTTTAAACTATTACAAAAACTTTAACGTAAATTCTAAGTCGAAAAAGGGGCATAATTCTGTCAAAATGCTTGATACAGTTACCTCCTCCTGTCTACAGGTTAGGGTCATGATGGTGAACAAGTGTGCAAAGTTTCAAAGCCATATGTCAATGGACTTTGAAAATATTTAAACTATTACAAAAACTTTAATGTAAATTCTAAGTCGAAAAAGGGGCATAATTCTGTCAAAATGCTTGATACAGTTACCTCCTCCTGTCTACAGGTTAGGGTCATGATGGTGAACAAGTGTGCAAAGTTTCAAAGCCATATGTCAATGGACTTTGAAAATATTTGAACTATTACAAAAACTTCAACATAAGTGGTTACGCTGACGCCGACCCTCGGGTGACTACAATAGCTCTACTTATTCTTATCGAATAGTCGAGCTAAAAAGGAGAAAATCTAAAATATTAATACTTACAATAAACAGTCAAACTTCCATCTCACAAATTATCCTTTTACATGGTCAAACCCTTATAAGAGTAACATCTAAACTGTATGCGTAAAAGTTATGACGAGTAAAACTTTTTGAATCATTGAAAATTCCCCCGAAAAAAACCATTTTGTTTAATAGGTCGAACATGATGTCTTATTGTGGTATTTGCGCATTTAAAATCCGTATTTATAAATACATTGTGCCAGCTGCATTGAAAGGGTGATATGATACTCGGTCGTGTATTTTGAACCAAGCTTTATCTCTCTATCAGTTTTATCTTTCAAATGATACAATTCAGAACATGACAAAGGGATGAAAAGTAGATATTAGTTACTTAAATGTATTTGCATCTGTTTTTTTTAAACGACAAAACAATATACAAACAAACAAAATAACAGAAAACAACAACACAAAAAAAAAACAACAAAAAACAATGATTGTTGATATCATGCAGAACTCTTGTTCAAAATTTTTGAAATGTACATAGCACTTGCTTCAAGCTGTATATTACAAAGAATTAAAAAGACATGATTTTGAAACATGTTATCATATAAGATACGTGTAGTTTTATTGGCTAATAAAACATTATACTAATTGATTTAGATATGTGCATTTTATGCAAGTAATGTTATGTTCTCATATTCACTTTCTTTTCCTCATTGTTACAACCAGGCAACTTGTTACGACTAAAATATCACATAAATTATCAGTTTTATAATTATGCTATCAAATGTGCTATCACAGTTAAAACTAAACAACCACTTAATCCCTCTAACTTATCACTGTTAGAACTAAATAACCAAAAAAACTATCACTGTTAGAACTAAACAATGATATAAAACTATCACTGTTACAAATAAATAACGACATTAACTATCGCTTTTAGAACTATAAGCAATCTCACAAATAATCCGTGTTACAACTTAACAATCATATTTTATTTAATTATTATGTTACCTCAAGATTCATTCTTATTTTTCATGAAAAAAAGTTAAATATTGTGAACAAAAAAGTAATTTACACATTGCAAATGGCACTTAAAATCCACGTAAATTATCAAAAAAAGGTCAAAAATACAAAAAACTGGTACGCACAGTAGAACTATGGTAATTAAAACTCATTACTCTCACATAACATATAAATTAATACTTAAATCTTTATCCTTTTCATAAAATCTTAGTACATTTTTTTGGGATATTTTGGCTGCTACTATGGGACATTCATGTAGAGAATTACACCGTTATAAATAGATAATTACATGAATCATCCAAGTTACAACTTAACAATCACATAAAGTATCTGAGTTCCAAATGTCTTCTCTGTTGTGTATTATTCACACAAATTTCATTGTAACAATAAAAAAATCCCTATTCAAAAGAAATAAACAACTCATATATTGAAAAAGTAAACGTTAACTAAACAATCATATGCACATTGTATTCCCTTTGTTACAACAACTAAACAATCACAATATGATAAATGTATGTATTGAATTAAAGTAGCTCCATAAGACAACAGTGAGATTCTACTTTTATTTTGTATTCCATCAAGGTCCAGACACCATTTCATATTCAAATACATCGTCGGACACCACATTACATATTCCGTATATATTACATTCAATATCCTCTATATACGGTAAATAGCCTGGGTTACCAAGGATGATTCAAATATGATTTATAATAACTTTCTATATGCAAGCTTCGTTGATTTCTCAATCGTTCGAATTCGATGTGAACGCAATTACATCATCGATGACGCAAACACCAAGACAGTCTTCTAAAAGATCTTTATCATCATGTTTCATGAAAAGTGACCCATCTTCAGCAAACAACTGAATAATTACATCTCTGCAGGCAATACAAATAGTATCATTATATAAACACATACTTCTTGGTATGAAACTGCTATCTTCATATTTACACCTCCAAAGTACATTTATGTCCCTTTTGTTAAATTCTAAGCATTTCAGTGTTCTGTTTTCAATGTTTAATATATACAGGCATCTTTTATTGAAATCATACACGGATGTTATTTCATTTGAACTGGTCGCTGATGAGCTATAAGAATGTGATACCAACACCTTTCCTGTCTTATCGAAAATAGCAAGTTTGTTTAGCGAACTTAGAACAAACGATGACGAACATGTGTCGAAATCGAATCCGGTTATGTTTTGAAAATGTTCATGTACTTAAAAGCAATTGACAGTTGAACACCCAACACTAGTTACATCCACTATACAGACCTGACGTCCATTTTCGATCAAAAGAGCCACATTATCTGTTCCAATAGCCGCAATGTTAATCAAACCACCTAACATGCTTCTCCTTTTGTGTGCTTATCCATCTAAATCAATTATAACGAGAGAGTTGTGGACCTTGGACATCATTTCTATAAGACTACCTCCAAGGTAAACAAGCTTGCAAAACTTACATGCAAATTTGAAATGTGGCCTTATGGCAGGAATGGATACTGTGGTGTTCATAAAGAACCCAGCTGTGATTGAACACGAAGAATCAAGTTCAAGTCTATTATATATATTTTCGGTATTTTTGCGAGTTGAAAGTGAGCAGTAATTTTCCACGTGATGTGTTTTGTCTTTAATTCCACCAGTTTCCAACTCTTTTTGTGAATAAGGTTTCTCAAAGTTCGATAAAATCCGTCCAAAAAGAGACTTTGTTTTTCTCTCTTCAGGCAGATTTTTGCAGATTTGCTTTACATCAGTTGCTTTTTCACTTTTATGTCTCGGGATAAGATCAGTTTTGTTCTTGCCATCACTTCTTACGCAACACACCTTTTCTTCGTTTGAAAGGCCAAAAGGTTGAAGATAGTCCTCTTCAGTGTCATGCGATTGGCTTACTTCATCTGAAGAGAATTGTACACAATATGGAGGCCTTTCTAGGGACTTTTGATTGTAGTTTCGATTGAATCTATATGTTTACCATTAAAAATCTCTTGTGTTTTATCCTCAGAGTAAACTTTTGGAAACTCTTCGACAGTTTCATAGCCATCGCCATCTTTTATAATTACTTGGCCAACAGAAGTGTCCTCGTTTAACACTGAACTTAAAAGGAAAGTATTTGGTTTGAAATTTCCTTCTGGACGCGAATATTTGTTTGGGATTTGGTTTTACTTCCTCCAGACTTGAAATTATATTGTCGATTTCTTTTGTGGAACTACCCAAAAGTTTATCAATTTTTTGTATTGCAGTGTTTTCAATTGCTGTAATCTTTTGTTTGAACTATTTATTTCTTTTTGAAATAGCTCCAGTCTGTGTTTCAATAGACTTAAGGCAAGTATCTTTAAGTCTGTCAATGCGCTTTGTAAGTCTGAATGCACATCTAACACTTGTTGTTCTAAACTACTTTTCATGCTTTCAATGTATGTTTCATGTCTGTCCACTAATTTTCTCTTATTTTGAGGTAAACTGTATGCGTAGAAGTTATGATGAATATAACTTTTTAAATCATTGAAAATTCCCCGAAAATATCAGGATCAATTAAATGTATATGTATCACATATGTTCAATGACGACTTAATCATATGAAACCCGGAACATATCGTGCATAAAAATTTGTCTCTCTAAAGTAGCACAACAAAACCCTGTACATTAAATATAAAGTACAAATTACTACAATTACATAATGCTCGCTACTTTAATATAAATGGTATTATATCCGACATAAAGCTGTTCCGAGGTTGTTTTTATGAAATAAAGAGCAGATTTGCTTTGTCCGGTATGGACTTTAAACTTGAACAAGGAGGAAAACACACCTGGATAATAGGATCATACACAATGTATATTTTTTTAATTAGGAGTGAAACCATGTTTTTATTTGTAACTTAAAGGTAGTAAATATATGACATTTTCGTGTACATATATATACCGTTGTTTCCCTGACATTAAAGCAGTACGCCCTCAGATTAAATCTCTTTTTTTAAACTTTAAATTCGCCTACCAATATAGTGTATCAACATTATGAGGACAATCGTGATCTAGCGTTTCGTTTGAGGTAGAAATATGATACCAAAATAGAATTTCAGTCATAATTTGCAGGAAACAAGCAGATTTACTCATAGACTGTGTATAAATATGAGACATTTCCCTTAATAACTATAAATAAACTCAGCGTTATGTACTCGACTACATAAATTCTAAGTGAACATGGGGACTATTGAAAACGTTTTATTCACGTAAAATATCTTGGGTAGCTTGTTAAACTGTAACTACAGATCTGCATTTATTACATAAAGAGAAATTTTATGTCATAACTTTTTGAAACATGACATTTTATGATAATTTTGATACAGTAAATAAACATGTGAAAAATTTAAAAGTACAAGTATAAAAATAAATAAATAAATAAATAAATAGATAAATTAATAAAGTAAATATGAACGAGAATGATTCCTAAGGTAGGGACCTGAGTACATTCAAACATAGTTGAGTTCATGATAATTTGTTATAATGACCCTACATGTATATTAATTAGCGTTTGAAACATAGCCACCATTACTACAGTTAATATCAGAGAAACAAGGGAACTAATAGCTCGATCCATCTAAGAAGTTTGAATACATGTATTTTAATATAAATGCGTAATATGCGTCTTTGAAATAAGATATTATTAGTTAAAGATTGTTGACAGGATATATGGCCCTATATAAACGGTTGTTTAGAAATATAACACGAGTCTCTATTGCAAACAACCGTCTATATACGGTCATATAACCTGTCAGGAATATTAACAACGAATTTATAATATAGCAAACTTCATTTTTTGAGGAGAAAAAAAAGACATTTCTTTATAAATTGAAAGCAGCCGTGTATATTAAAATCTAATGATACAAGTTTGCTTCTTAAAAAAGAAGCATGCGAAGGTTTTTTTTGCAGCTGTGGAAGATTTGTTTTATTCGAAAATATTTGGACATATTTTTGCATAAAAGGCGCAATGAATGTTTATAAAGTAAAAATATTTAACAGAATAGAATTTATGCCTATTATAGGTATTAAATATCTATCTAAATATTGAAATTTTAAATTAAGGTTGATAACATAACATAACATAACATAACATAACATATAACAAAACATAAATCCATCTATCTATCCATCCATCAAAATAGACGTATGACGTCACACGACGCTACAAATATGATTGGACGCCGCATTTATTGTCTGTGACGTAACTAAATGAGCATAGAAAGCGAAATATGTCGACGGCTTTGAATACCAGAAACGAATAATTCTGACAAAAAATGGAAGATTATCCGCCAAACGAAAGAAAACATTCTGCGAAAAGCACATTTAAAGGTATTTGAATAGATTTCTATATAATTTTTTTTAGTTAAATAAGATAATATTTCTTAACACTGCGTCATTACTTAATGTGATTTTTGCACATAGATTTTTTTAGGAAAAACAATAAACATACATTAATGTGGGATGTAATATAGCATTTTGTGTATTATTATTATTATTATTATTATTATCATTATTATTATTATTATCATTATTATTATTATTTTTATAATTATTATTATTTTTATTATTATTATTATTATTACTATTATTATTATTATTATTAAATAAGATATTTATTTCATTAAAATTAGATATTTATTTTTTTTGGAAAAAGGTAGATCTAAATTTAACCTAGTGTTTGAAATTATTAAATAATTAAGCCAATTTACCGAAGTACAAAAATGTAACTGATTCATTAGAAATACTGCAATTCTTTTCGATTAAAACACTAAATTATGAAATAAACTCGCAGTTCTATTCAATAACCGTAAGAAAAAAAAACAAGAGGGCTATGATGGCCCTGAGGTCGCTCACCTGTATATAGGGCCCCGGAGCCCCGCCAGTTTAAACCCCAGGGCAAACTTGGAAGACACTCATTAGAAGATGTTTCACAATGTTAAGTTTTTACTACACACATATAATGAAAAATAATGATCTCCCCTCCCCCCTCCCCCGGCAGGGCCAATTTTCACCCAAGGGCTTTTATTTGAACAAACTTGGTAGACACCCATAAGAAGATATTTCATGCTAAACATCTAAGCTCTAGCTCATTGGTTTTTTTAAAAGAAGATTTTTAAGTTTTTACTATACACATATAGTTAAAAACAATGACACCCCTGGGGCAGGGCCAGTTTTGACCCCAGGGCTTTTATTTGAACAAACTTTGTAGACACTTACTAGAAGATGTTTCATGCTTAATATCTAAACTCTAGCTATTTGGTTTTTTTTCAAAGAAGATATTTTAAGTTTTTGCTATACACATATAAGGAAAATCAATGACCCCCGGGGCGGGCCAATTTTGACCCCAGGGCTTTTATTTGAGCAAACTTGGTAGACACCCATTAGAACATGTTTCATGCTAAATATCTTAGCTCTAGCTCTTTGAGTTCTTTAAAAGAAGATTTTTTAAGTTTTTACTTTATGCATATATGGAAAATCAATGACCCCCTGGGGCAGGGCCAATTTTGACCCCAGGGCTTTGATTTGGACAAACTTGGTAGACACTCATTAGAACATGTTTGATGCTGAATATCTTAGCTCTAGCTCTTTGGGTTCTTTAAAAGAAGATTTTTTAAGTTTTTACTATATGCATATAGGGAAAATCAATGACCCCTGGGGCGGGGCCAATTTTGACCCCAGGGATTTTATTTGAACAAACTTGGTAGACACTGACTAGAACATGTTTCATGCCAAATATCTAAATTCTAGCTCTTAGGTTTTTTTTAAAAGAAGATATTTAAAGTTTTTTCTTTCGGTTGCAATAACAACCAGAGTTCTTCATGGAATTAAATTCTTTGAACAATTTTTAAAGGTGTCCACCAAAGGAACATTCCTGTGAAGTTTGGATGAAATTGGCTTAGTGGTTTATGAGGAGATGTCATTTAAAGTAAAAGTTTACGGACGGACGGACGCCGGACGGACGCCGGACGAAAAGTGATCACAAAAGCTCACCCTGTCACTTTGTGACAGGTGAGCTAAAAAGAAAAGTTATTAATTGTTGTACAATAATTATTCTTTCTATGTATACAAAGAATTGTATAGTTAATCCATATCACCATTCAAGGAATTGGAGTATAAAATAGTCAAATAGACAACAAATCATTTTATAACTGGCGAATTGACAAGGACACTATACTAGTAGTTGGCAAGATGTAAATGAAACTTGCGCACACACATTCAACACATGATGCTTGCTAACTGATATTGGCTGTACCTTAACGCTACTATTTCAAATTTAAATTCAAAGTGCCAATAATTTCTGCATTTTTAAAAACATAATTATGCATTTAATCAAATTATTTTTGCCCAATAAGATTGCAGTATTTCAAATGTATCATTTGACATTTACTTTGGTAAATCGGCTAACTATTAATTAGTCAAGTAAATCGACTTGTTATAAAAGTAATTTAAAACACTTAATTGGTTAGTGTTCATAAGTAAGCATTTACCAAATTAAATTGCTCTTGATCAATGTAATTGCGCCGATTTAATTTTGTAAATTTAGGCTTACTAATAAATATTAAACTATACGTATTGATAATATAAGGTTTTGAGTTATTGGTATACGTATATGTGGTACTTTATAATAATGACATGTGATGAATCAGAATGGTTTGAATTGGTTGAAAAAATCGCTCGAACTTTGATACAAAGCCAAAAGTGTACCGGAAATAACTACCTTTTACTCACTGCGCTCAATCAGTATCAGCGTAAAATTAAATAAGGTACTAATACATGTTTGTTTGAAAATACACACGGTTACTTTTATTTCATTCAATATAATTATAATTCGGACACTTTTTTCGTTACAGATATCCTCATTAGTGTCAATAATGATGACGTCATCATCCCTTCTAGTGCCACTCTCGACAAAGTTGTATTACATATAGGCATTGAAAGCCGGTCCAAGGTAATCATAGAAAAACCTCCTGTGAAAGATGGTAAGGCGTTAATCACTTCAGTAGAATTTGCTACTCGAAAATTCAAGAAAAGCTTCTACAATGGAGATAACAAAGGCCTAGAAGACACAGGAAAAGAACGCGGAGACTTCCAGAAACCTGTTGTCGAGTCTAACGAAAAGTTCCGTAAAGAAATACAAAATGAAACAGACGTCGAAAGACTTTTGTCACAACTGGCCAGCACCTTTTACAGCAAGGCCCCATTGGAAAATAAAGAAGCCAAATAAATAATGTCAGAAGCTGGACTCCCTGAACAGGTTCACTCAGAAAATACTAATAGAGACAATGATTGCCTTAAAGTCGCGTTAGAAGCAATGTCCAATAGTTTCAATGGTGTTTTAAGACTAGACGAGAAGCATGAAAAGGAAGTTATTGCACTTACGAAATCAGGCACAACAAATGTCTGTAAAAGGCCAACAGAGTCAAGTATGAACTAAAACGATTTGAATAAGATATGCGTTGGTGCATTTAGGGCGCCAGTAACCAATAAAGAAGCTTGCGATACTATTGATAAAGCGTATAAAAGTGAAATAATAGCCAATGCTATTGAAAAAGAAATTGGTGTTCTTCATCCGAAGGAAGGTTGGCCACTGGAAAGAATTTGGTCATGTCTGAGTCTTGCAGACCACGTGTATTTGGATGAAGTTTTTAAGTCAAAACGGCATTCTCAAAAGCTTACGGCAGATATGCGAGAAATGTCAGAGAAGAAGACACAATATTACGAGGAAGCGCTTCAGACACCTATGGGTACTGGACACGATACCAGAGCAAACATACAAGATAAAGTCACACTTTTGAAGATACCAAATAAAGAAAACGTTGATAGTTCGCATTGCAATGATAATGATTTAGACATTAGAGAATTGAAAGACAGAAATGATGGACACATGAAAAAGAAAGATGATGATGGAGACTTAAAAACAAATTATATGGAGTATGTTGATCCAGAGACAGAGCTTCAAGCAATGGATATTGTGAATGGCAAGCCTGAAATGAAAGAGAATGAAAGTTTACACGCAGATGCAATCACAACGCCAACTCTACTTCAAGAGAATAATGAAAGTCTATGCCTGGAAAGTGTTGAAACTAAATCTGATCATTACAGAATAGTGCGATCCAATACCACACCATGTTAATACATTCCCTACCAAGAAGAAAGAGCACCGGACGATGAAAGTGATTACCTTACCCGATTGAAAACATAGATGGAAATTTTCAGACACTGATTCACTTGAGACAATTGTGCACATGAAGCCACCTGATCCAATGTCAGACAGCGAAACAAGTAACACAGTTATTCACTTAGAACCAAATAAGATAATGTCAGACCGAGATACTAGCAATGACACTCTAGATACTAGTTTAGCATTAGATTCTGATGATGTAAGTATATACACAGTAACAGAAGATGAACTGTCAGACAGCGATACGCTTGATGATGTTTCAGATATTTAATTTGATGATGACATCGTTGACATTAAAGAATTATATGATGATATTGTAAATATAAAAGAAATATATAATGACATCGTAGACATCGAAGCAATAGCTCTCCAAGATCAAGCTGAGTTGGATATAACAGCAGCTAGGCATGACATTACTAATACTGATACATCTACTAACGACAACGACATGTTTGACGATGATTATAACCTGTTTGGCATCTTGGATGTCTATATAGCGAGTGATCTACACTTTGACCTAAGCAAAGTAAGTATTACATCATATTTACATACATACACGTGTGCAAGATACTCAAACTTTGTTTCAGATTATAATAGTGTGTCATTTTAAGAAGAATTGTTTCATTTTTGTCGTCAATGAACGCAGGTATAGTTTAAATTTTTGAATCACAATAACAAGATAAGATGACAGTTGCCTGCTTGACTTTCATTGGTTTGTTTGCATATAAGATGAGGGGTCAATGGTATAATTTCGCATTATAACTGACCACCAATAGTGCTATGCCAATTATAAATCTTTCTGTTGTATTAGAACATTTATTTACCACAGTCATAGCTTGGTATTTCATGCCTTATCATAGGGGTTGGGGATTATGGGGGTGGCCTTCCCTGGGGAAACTGCAAGTATGCTGAACCCCTCGGAGTTTTTGATATCAACTAACGTTTTATTTAGGAAAATCGTGCAAAACTAGGGAAAATCATGCAAAACTTCGAATCAAGATTATGACCCGCTCGATATTTTGCGACATCTTCTTATAAAAAAGCCCCAACTAGAAACAGGTTTTCATTGATTATTAATAATAATAATAATAATAATAACAAGCAAATTCGTTGAATTTATATCACCCGCCGAGTACTGGTTATTATTAACACAACAACTGAAGACATAAGGCTTTATTTATATATTAATCATGGCATAAACAGTAATATTCTTTGAACTTGATAAATATTCAGGGCAATAACAGAGCCATAATTCTGTGTTAAATAGTAAAATCTGGAAAATTTTTAATGCCAATGAGATGTATGCATACTTCATAACTAATCAAGGGCCATAAATCTGAGTTATAAGTATCTGACCGGGAACAAGGCGACTATATGCACATCTCCTCTTAGTATCCCATAAAGTTTCATTGAATTCCAGCCAGTAGAAGCAGAGAAGTAGCGAGGAAACAAATATTTTTCTATATGGATACTGCATAACTAATCAAGTGCCATAACTCTGAGTTAAAGTGTCTGACCGGTACAAGCCAACGATATGCGCATCTCCTCTTGGTATTGAAGGTTCCAATAAAGTTTCGTTGAATTCCAGCCAGTAGTTGCAGAGAAGTAGCGCGGAAACGATTTTTACTCCATATGCATACTGCATAACTAATCAAGGGCCATAACTCTGAGTTAAAAAGTCTGACCGGAACAAGCCGACGATATGCGCATCTCCTCTTGGTATTGAAGGTTCCCATAAAGTTTCGTTGAATTCCAGCCAGTAGTTGCAGAGAACTACTCCGGAAACGATTTTTACTCCATATGCATACTGCATAACTAATCAAGGGCCATAACTCTGAGTTAAAAAGTCTGACCCGAACAAGCCGACGATATGCGTATCTCCTCTTGGTATTGAAGGTTTCTATAAAGTTTCGTTGAATTCCAGCCAGTAGTTGCAGAGAAGTAGCGCGGAAAAGATTTTTACTCTATATGCATACTACATAACTAATCAAGGGCCATAACTCTGAGTTAAAGGATCTGACCGGAACAAGCCGACGATATGCGCATCTCCTCTTAATATTGATGATTCCCATAAAGTTTCGTTGAATTCCAGCCAGTAGTTGCAGAGAACTACTCCGGAAACGATTTTTACTCCATATGCATATTGCATAACTAATCAAGGGCCATAACTCTGAGTTAAAGTGTCTGACCAGAACAAGCTGAAGATATGCGCACCTCCTCTTGGTATTGAAGGTTCCCATAAAGTTTCGTTGAATTCCAGCCAGTAATTGCAGAGAAGTAGCGCGGAAAAGATTTTTACTCCATATGCATACTCCATAACTAATCAAGGGCCATAACTCTGAGTTAAAGTGTCTGACCGGAACAAGCCGACGATATGCGTATCTCCTCTTGGTATTGATGATTCCCATAAAGTTTCGTTGAATTCCAGTCAGTAGTTACAGAGAACTACTCCGGAAACGATTTTTACTCTATATACATACTACATAACTAATTAAGGGCCATAACTCTGAGTTAAAGGGTCGGACCGGAACAAGCCAACGATATGCGCATCTCCTCTTGATATTGATGATTCCCATAAAGTTTCGTTGAATTCCAGCCAGTAGTTGCAGAGAACTACTCCGGAAACGAAATTCGGACGGACGGATGAACGGACGGACGGACGGACAACGCCAAAACTATATCCCCCTCCCGATTCCATCGGCGGGGGATAATAATAACAATAATGATGATGATGATGATAATAATAAACTCTCCGAAAAATTTTTTTGAGACAGCCATTTTTATATTTTCAGTTTATGTTTTCCCCATGATAAGCATGTTACTGTAATATAAAAATGGAATACAAGAAAAGCATTGATGAATTGCATCAAAGGGCGTCCAAGCAAGAAATGCAGATCTAAAGTGAAGATGAACTAGTAGACATATGATGACAAGATATTCTAATAAACTTTTCAATGGTTAATTGGTTTTTACCAAAATGAAAGGACGAAAGACATTGTTCATTATGAACTTTGACTGACATGCTAGAGATTAGAATATTACTTGTTATTCTTTATGATCGTAATTATTAATAGCAACGGATATACATGTATACAATCATTTATAATCCATATGTGTAACCCATGATCAACACCACACTTGTGGAATTGTCTCTTATTATGTTATCGCTATTTGCGAAGACCCCCTCCAAGGTATCTGTCCACACATAGTAAAAATATGAAACTGGTTATATTACCATGTTGATCATGTTGAGCATAATTGTTTATTATACAATAATTGTGATATCTATTTTAATATAAAAAATACAGATTTAATGAATATTGTTTTCCTCTCTTTTTCGTGTTTTATGTGCTTTTTTAATACTGAGTTTTCATGTTTACTACTCTTTTTTTTATTAAAATTGTAAAATAAATTTTAAGAATTCAATTGTCATATTGACCGACGATTATGAAAACTTAACTGGAAAAAGTCAGTAAATTATGCTTAATCTTTCAATATATAATATGGCTTATTCTTAAACCATGTACATGTACATTTGTATTTTTCTTTATCATTTTTTTGAAATTATCAATCAATTGAATGATTCATAAAATCTAATTTGTAACATTGAATAATTCCTGGGCATCTTTACTAAACACCAATAACAAAATAAATAAAATGTTTCAAAGATGATAGTGTCATATTTATACCATAAAAATGTACCTTTTTCTCAATTATTGTACATATTTTTTATTGTTTTTATCTCATATAGATAAAATGAAACATGCTATTGTTGTTGTTGTTGGTTTTTTTTCGAATTGTATGTTTATGTATAATAATAATCAATAAATTTGAGAGTTGATCTATGTTTATTAATTATTGTAACCAAACTAAGTGACAAACATTCATTTTGGAAAAAAGCTTATTTATCTGTAAAATATCTGTTCTGTTTTGTAACGATATCAAACATCTACTCCAAAACCGGGAGAGACCGGACAATAAACGTGTGATACTATTCGCCGGTCACTAGTAAATCCGGGTCAAAATAGACCGGGAGAGACCGGGAATTACCGATAGCAGTACATCCCTCTATAAATAGATTTTCGGAATGTTTAGGTCATCGACTTTTAACATACCATAATAACCTACTGTGTACTACAAAATGATAAATAAAAAAAACCGAAGAGACGGAAAAGGTTATTTCATGCATTGTCATTGTACATATCGAGACATTTTTTTAATCAAGCACCCTCATACCGATTGGAATGATCGCGCCAGTAAGGTTTAACGGTATAGAAACACACAAATATATGAGTTTTGTAGTTTATTGATAATGCCTAAAGATTCGGCAAAAAACGACGTACATAAAACAAAGGGGAACAACTCTTTCACAATAATGTTCTGTATATGTCCGTACCATTCCGTACGCTGACAAACCAACCTGACTACACTATGGCGCTACCTTTCTTTCTTTTTCAAATTTAACTTAATAACATATACATATCCTTTTAAGATAAACTGAGTGATGAAATATAGTCTAATAATTGAAACACTCTTAATAATCAAACCCATGAACTTTTAACAAAACAATGATATAAACAGTTATTAACATGGTAACTTATTAATTATGTATATGTCTATGTTATATAATCATAATTATTTAGGTTGCTTGCGGAGCCTCTGTGGTCTTTCTGAATGTAATTCAGTCCCCTCATTAGTATAACTTAAACTAGAGTTTGCACTGTCAGTAAAACTAAGAGGTGTTTCAGTGTCATCAGTGTCAGGTTCATGTGTGTCCATTTCTCCACTAATACTTGGAGGACTCTGACTTTCAGGCATTTCTGTAGCTCCTAGTGGTGCAGTTAA